>NW_017973380.1:8449-21477 GCF_001876935.1 Asparagus officinalis
AGGGGGGGGAGTCGGGCCACCTGAGGGTGGCTCGGCTCATGCCGAGCCACCCTGAGGTGGCTGCTCGGCCCCCGAGCCACCCTAGGGTGGCTCGGCTTGGGCCGAGCCACCTTAGGGTGGTTCGGTTCGGGCCGAGTTCCCCCAGGTGCGCTGGTTTTGTCGTTTTCCGTTGTTTCCGGTTGTTTTGTCCGTTGTTCGGTTGTTTTGTTGATTTGTTGACTTGATTCCGGATTTGGCAGTAAACTCAGTCGGTGTTTGAGTTCAAATCCACTTTGTTGGAAGACCCGTCGACTCCCCGAACCACTAACGTTGTTCACATGCAGTTCGTTAGCTTTGTAGCCTCTTTAGTTCGTTTCGTTGCTTGAACGTTCGTCGATTTGTCGAATCATCGCGCCGAGCTGTGTCAAGGGACCTATAAGCAGTTTTATACGCCTACAGATACCCCCTCCAAAGCTTTTCAGCCTCGTTCTTTTATAGAAGAGTCTGGAATGCTTTGGATATGATTGCCCCTACCCTTTGTCGGTGTAACGGGACCTGGAAATGACTTTTGTTCTGTATTCCTTCAATCCTTCGGGCCATTCAGTGCTTTGTAGAATGCCTGTAGGGGTTCCGGTGCTGCATTTATTGTCTGACCGTTGTTGGAATTTGAACTTTGAAGTCGATTCCTGATTTTTTCAATCTTTAACTCGTGTTGGTTGGTTCGACGTGCAACTAACGCTCGATTGTCGGTGTTGAATCCTCACTTGTGACACGTTGTCCGACGTCGTGTTATTGAGTTATCCTTAAGAATATTTTTAGAAAAATATTCTCCAGGAACTTCTCAACAACAATAGGAAATAGTTTATACTCGTATACCTTATTGGAGTATTTCCGTGCTCAAATGATCAGAACCGGTCCAAAGATGTCTCAAAAAAGGCAGTATTTGGGCTCAAAATCTTTCTGACCCTTCCCAATATGTGGGAGAGGGGTTAACTAGGTGAGGGATCGAACCATTGATTGATCTGAATTCGTTTCGATGCTTAATTTAGCTCCAATTTGAATTCTGGTTCGAATTTGGTTCAAACTGGTTCGAAATTGACCCAAACTGGTCCAATCTAACTCAATCTGGTTCAATCTGGCCTATTCTGGCTCACTCTGGTCTGGTCTAGTCCAGCCAGGTTCAATCTGGTTCAATTGGGCTCATTCTGGCTCAATTTGGCTCATTCTGGCTCAGTCTGGTCCAATTTGGCTTGGTCTGGTTCAGTCTGGTCTGGTCTGGTTCAGCCAGATCTGGTTTAAGGCTATAAAAGAGGGTTTTTTGGCTTCTTTTTTCTTCTCTTCCTCCTCTCTTCTAGGGCCGGCCCCCCCCTCTTCCTCCTTTTTGAGTTTTCTCTTCCCTCGAGCGTCTTTTCTCCTCGAAACTTTGATATTTATCCGAGATCTGGGTTTCCTTTTGATCTTTGACTGAGAGATCCTTCAAAAAATCATTTTTTAGAATTCCTCTCAGACCCCTCGAGCACGTGGTGAAAGTTTCCTAAAAGGTCTCATCTTCGTTGGATCTCGAGCCTTTCTTCAGGTAAATCTTCCACAATTTGGATCTTTTTCATGCTCAATTTAATTCATGCATTTGTGGGGTTATATGTGAGGGTTGAGGGTGTGATTTGATGCCTCGAGCTAATCTTTCAGGGGGGTAAAAATGCAATTTTGAGGGGTTTTTATGCAAAAATTAGGGCTGAAATTATTTTTTGAATCTAACCCTTTGAGTTATTTTGCAGGCCGTCATGTCTCGCGCCTCGAGAGGTCGTTCCCCTGCCATGTCGGTTGATGGCGCGCCTCCCTCTTATGCTGGTGAGCTACTTTTTGCAAATAAACCCTTTTTTCTTATAAATTTGTAAATTGACCCTTTTTTAAACCCCACGTTGTTCTCCTTGGCGAGGCAATCGGGAAGAGCCTTGATTCTCCTTGGTGAGGATCGACGCTTCAAAGATATGTTTTGCTTGGTCAAAACCATATCTCAAAATTAAAGGGGGCGATTTGACACTACATTGCGTTTTATAAGGCAGGGATATGTTGTCGACATACCCTGTTTTGTGATTGCACAATGTGGCCAAATCGTCTCACCCTTTATAAGGCAATGACTCTATCTTAGCTATTTGTAAGATGAGTTCAATTTCCTTTTATAATCGAGACTAACCAGTGTTTAACTGTCTATTTTGCAGTGGGGTACCCTTCTGGATCATTCCCGTCCCACGCAATATATGGACGGCGTGGCGAGCATTATTCGAACTCCAACGATCCTTCCCCTATTCCAGCTACCCCTCAGTTTGCTTCGGACACGTCGACTGAGGTTGCCCAAGTGGTGAGGGAAGGTGGTCATCGAGCTATTCGCCAGCTAATCACAGATGCGCCTTTTGTGAAGGACGCCAGCTCTACTCAGCCTCTTCGAAAGAGCGATTTCCTATTTGGTGATTCTGTCGATGACCCAGAAGCCGTATTCATTGGTGCTGAGCATTGGCTTCACAAGACCGGCAATGGCTTCATATACTTGCCGGAGATTCCTCGGCATCGTTCATTGACTGAGCTCAGATGTCAGGCTGTGACACGGGAGATGTCGTGGCGCTTGACAGAGGATCATATGAGTGTCCATTGCGGCTATATCACTCATTCGGCGGTTCCTGGTTCGTGCAGAAGTCGTGTTACCGGATTGCGTCCTGGTGTATTGGGGCTGGACGAACCACCACGTAACGAGTTCCTTGCTACCGCTTCCACCTTGAGGAATCGTCTCGCTGTTCTGGGACGGGAGATGCCAGCGACACGTCACAGGTTTTACGGTTGGGTCCACTCTTCGGACAAGTCTTGGTGGAGCCGCATGACGACATACGTCTTGAGCCGATGGGGCGAGGAGTTGCATGCTTGCGGTTTGTATGCAGCCGTTCGTGCCACCGTGTATGGCTTGCCTATCAGTTTGAGACATTTCTGTGCTTTGTTCGAGCTATATAATCCAGACTCGAACACTTTTCTGACCCGGCAGGGGGAGTTAGGCTTGGCTCTTCACGAGATGCACAGGATTTCTGGCTTGTCCATGGGACAGATGCTATACCAGGAGTACTTTCCTTCCAGTCATGAGTTGAGCCAATTAAAAGATCGCATGCCTGACCGTTATGAGACTCTATGGGACCTCACTTGTCATTACCATATTGCTTTGGCACAGTCGGAGCCCTTAGCAAAGAGGACCAAGGTATGTGTGAGTCTGAAACAATTTGCGAACTACTTGTTCAAGAATCTGGAGAGCACTCATGGCGAGGATATTTGTGAGCTGGCCCCATTCACTCCTTCAGAGGTGAACAGTCTACTGAAGAAGATCGGCGCTCAATCTTACACCACCGGCGGTCCTGAGGGTGGCTTTCCTGCGAAGACCAAGTTCAAGTCATTCTTGTGGCACGCTACCGCACCAATTCGACCAATGACACTTCTTGCTGGCTTTCTTGCTATCTGGTTGAAAAAGTGCGTGGTTCCATATCAGTCTGGCGACGCCTTGCCCTTGGAGGTACTTTACCCAGCAGTTCAGCTCGCCTATAAGAAGGAACTCTCACTTCTTCCGGTGATGGTGGCTAATATTCACCGAGGACTTCGACAGCTTTCCAGTGCGTTCACACGGAAGGAGACCGATTTACCAGGTCAGATTCCCACGCTTAAGGTGGAGCTCCCGTACGCTTATCTGATGGCCTGGTTTGTCCTTCATCGCTCGGATATGATGTCGGTGCCGAACGCCACAGACCATTCTGTTCCCCTGCTACAGTTGCTTGAGAATGGCAGGTGGGAGGGCCGCGGATTTTCTGATGTCAGACAGCAGTTGCAGGTCCATAAGTGTTGGGCATTCTCTACTTGTTTTCCGCAGTTCTCCGGTCGATATGGTGAATGCTTGATAGATGATGAGAGGCCTAGAGAGTACCGGACTTATTTAGACATCGGCTGCTTCAACTGGCTAGTGAATATTAGGCCCGGCTATCTGACTTTCCGGGTGAGGGATCAGTGCTTCATCGAACCATATCTACCGTGCCGATTCGCTCGCCAGTTTGGCTATGACCAGCTTTACATTGGGAATCCTCGTCAGCAGCTTCGTACTCATAGTGGTTTGATAGACGGTCTCCGCGCTTGGTTGTGGACCGTGACTGGCTGTACTGGTGTTAGATTTAGTCTCCCGAGTGCTGACCGGCAGTTGAACCTTACTTTCTTGAGCTGCAAATGGTTGTTAGCAGCCAACAAGACTATCCCTGTGAAGCCAATCGCAGAGTTAGAGGCTGAGGCAGCTTCCCAGGTTGATTCCCGCAGGATTCGGGAAAACGCCCGGGCACAGAGGATACGGAACAAGACTCGTCGGATTGACGAAGAGGGACAGAGGACATTCCATTCCACAGACGAGGCTTCGGGCGGGGATCCCGAAGATTACGATGACTTTTCCGAGCGAGGTTTGCACTTCATCTTTTTCTTCTATCTTCCAGAAGTGTTGAAACTGACTATGGTTTGATGTTCCAGATACCACAGTTGATCAGGATGAAGATTTCCGTCCTCCTCCTCAGGCGAGACCTTCGATCCCTATTGCTAGGCGGAAGAGATTGGCCCGCAAACCTCGTGTAGCTTCACGAGCATCTGACATGGATCTGGCTGGAGATGACCCTATTAGTGACAGAGGTAACGTCTACTCTTTGAACCATTTTCTTGGTTATTCTGAACATTGACTCATGCTTTTCCATTTCTATATAGGAGTGCGTGGGGAGGATGAGATGAGTCCCGATCCTGTTCCCTTATCTCCCGATGAGTCTGACCCACTACCCCCTGTAGAGAAGTCTACAGGGGTTGCTGACATTAGGGAGGAGATCAGTGTAGGACCAGATTCTGTGAGTCAAGGTACATCTATCACTGACAGCGTATTTCTTTAGATAATACATTAATGAATTTGTGTATCCTCTAACTGTCCTCTACTCCTTGCTCCTTCAGATAATTTGCAGGAGGCGAACCTTGGAAACGAAGAGGCTGATGCACCCGTGAGAGGTAACTCATTTCCATTAGTTGTAGTCTCTTCATTATTCTTTGGCACTTATATTCTTTTATGTCAGATTTCTCCATCGACGATTTTGACGAGGGAAGCCTGTTTGCGGACACTCCTATGATGCACTACATATATAGCTCACCTCAGATTGATGACCAGCTACCTGGAGACATGTTTCCTGAGTCCGCATTTGCTAACAATCCTGAGGATGGTTCCTTTGAAGGTATGTGCCTCCTGCTGAGTTGATTATAGGACTAGTCGACCTTGACTAATGCAGCTATAATGTAACGCCTCTGCGAATTCTGTTTTGAATTTGACAGGAGCTTTTGTTGAGAAAGACCATGTTGAGCCGGCTGTGCGACCAACTCCACCAGTCGATGCAGCTACAGTTGTTACATCTCCATCACCCCCAGTGACTCGAGGGGAAGGAGGTATAATTTAATTAGCTGAGCGATGCCGTTCATTTCCTCATTGAGGCTTTTGACGAACTTCTCTTCTTTGTGTAGGGCTTCCTTCTCAGCTTCATATCCTCGTTAAGGAGTTGTTATCAGGGGATGACCCTGAGAAGATCATCATCAGCGTAGAAGTCCGCTCTTATTTCTCCTCCCTGACTGTTATAATTGGCAAACTCCTCCACGACGGACTTTCTCTTCGCCAATTTAAGCCCTACCTCGATTCCAAGATAAACTTGATTAGGGACATAGGATGTCCGGATCTAGCGACGGCTATGGTTGATGACCTTGATCGCTTAGAGCGTGAGCTTCAGATGTTTCATGAGCTCCGGGATACAGGTGCCTCTTCATTCGTTGCTGCCGAGTTGGATGCTCGCTTACAGACATGGCGCAGTACTCGGATGGTTGCTGAGCTCGAGATTCAGGTGCAGCGGGACCGCATAGATCGAGTTGAGGCTGATTTCGCCACTAGATCTTCTTTCCTCGAGGAGCTTGATTCTCAGATAGATCAGCTCCGACGAGAACTCCGTGAGAAGGAAGACACAAAGATGCAGAATCAGCAAGCAAATGCTGCTTTATCTGATGAGCTGAAGTCCTTGAAGCAGAGACTGGCTGAGACAGAGGAGGATGCTGTGAGGACTTTAGCTGCGAACGAAGAGTCTGTTAGAGCTGAGTTGCAGGAGGAGCTTAGACGCTCTTATGACGAGAAGTTATCTGAATTCAGTCAGCAGATTCTTAGCCATGGGCTTGATGTATGATTTTATTTGCTGAAAACCTTGACATTTGATTCTCTTTAGTGGAATTGGTTTTTATCTTTATCTTTATTATGATTCCTCATCACGTTTGAAATGATTGACCATAATACTCATAGGATTTTTGGCAAACCCCCAGCCTTCAACGGGTTTGATTAGCCTTTACCGACTACCGTTTGAGTCGGGCTAGCATGCGGATTATCGGAATCCGTTCCGCATGTAACGTTGTGCTAAGGGAATGAACTCCCTTAGACTTCGTGCTATGATGTCGAATACATAGACTTCGCCATTGTTACGGGAATAGGCTACCCGGCGACACGTGTTAGGTGTTGACTTTAGGATTTTTTGGCTAACCCCCAGCCTTCAACGGGTTTGATTAGCCTTTACCGACTACCGTTTGAGTCGGGCTAGCATGCGGATTGTCGGAATCCGTTCCGCATGTAACGTTGTGCTAAGGGAATGAACTCCCTTAGACTTCGTGCTATGATGTCGAATACATAGACTTCGCCATTGTTACGGGAATAGGCTACCCGGCGACACGTGTTAGGTGTTGACTTTAGGATTTTTGGCTAACCCCCAGCCTTCAACGGGTTTGATTAGCCTTTACCGACTACCGTTTGAGTCGGGCTAGCATGCGGATTGTCGGAATCCGTTCCGCATGTAACGTTGTGCTAAGGGAATGAACTCCCTTAGACTTCGTGCTATGATGTCGAATACATAGACTTCGCCATTGTTACGGGAATAGGCTACCCGGCGACACGTGTTAGGTGTTGACTTTAGGATTTTTGGCTAACCCCCAGCCTTCAACGGGTTTGATTAGCCTTTACCGACTACCGTTTGAGTCGGGCTAGCATGCGGATTGTCTAACTCCGTTCGCATGTAACGTTGTGCTAAGAGAATGAATTCTCTTAGACTTCGTGCTATGATGTCGAATACATAGACTTCGCCATTGTTACGGGAATAGGCTACCCGGCAACACGTGTTAGGTGTTGACTTTATCCCTACTTAGGTTTCGGGATAAAATACCCCAGACTGGTCTTCTGGTGTCTTTTTCTACGGCGAAAGACTAAACCGGCGACGCGTGTTAGGCGTCGGCATATCCCTTCTTAGGATTCAGGATGACATTCCCCATGCGTGTAAGGCATGGATTTTGGTGTTATTAATGACGACCTGCCACAATGTTGAATATGTGGACGGGTGTTCTTTTTAACGGTTAAGAACTAACCGGCAGCGCAGGTTAAGCGCAGACTTATCCTTGCTTAGGTTTCAGGATAAAATACCCCAGAATCAGACTCTGGTGTCTTTTTGTGCGGAAAAAGACTAAACCGGCAGCGCGTGTTAGGCGCAGACTTATCCCTGCTTAGGATTCGGGATAAACTTCCTAGGATGAATCCTAGATTGATAGATTCTTAGAAAAGGTTGGTGCGGGAAAGGAAGAATTTTATATTCTATTTCCCGGTCTTCTTTTAGGGTGAAGGCGAACCCAACAGACAAGGAAGGAAGAATTTTATATTCTATTCCCTGATTCTGGAAAGGAAGAATTTTATATTCTATTTCCAGCGAAGAAGAAACTAGAAGTGGGGTGTCCACTCCGAGAATCTGGAAAATTTAGATAAACTTGCCTTTTATAGGATGAGTTATCTAAACTGAAAATGGGTCCTTCGTTTATCGAAGTGGTATTTTCAACTCCGGTTATAACCATGAACAAGGTTTAACCAAAGAGAAAAAGGGAAGGAGTTCTTTCGTTTATCGAAAAGGGACTCCGAACTGAAAGTGGACCTCTTGTTCATGGAAAGAATCAAGAGGGCCAGAAAAACATTTTTGGTGGACTCACTGTCAATTGAAATTGATCAGTGAGGGATTTTGGTGGTGACAATGATTTTGGGTTATCCTCTAGAATATTAAGTGTAATATTCTTCGAGGAACTTCCCGGTAAATGAGTTATCCTGAATGTACTAGGGATAGTACTTTTTCAGGAACTTCCCATTTATTGGCATTAATTGCCTGGCGCCCTCTTGAGTAATCAGGCGATATGCGCCGTTTGAATAGACTGTGTCTATTACAAACGGTCCTTCCCATTTGGGTTCGAATTTACCTTTCTTCTTGGAGGTGAGAATTATTGGTCGGCGAGCAGCGAGGACCAGATCTCCTTCCTTGAAGCTTCTCTGTCGGACTCTTTTGTTAAAAGCCCTTGACATCCTGGCTTGGTAAAACTCGATGTGTTGTTGAGCCTCCAAACGCTTTTCATCCAGCCTCTCGAGCTCTTCGAGACGCTTCTGATGTTGTTCCTCCGTCGTCATCTCCGTTGCGAGGGCGATCCGAAGGGACGGAATCTGAATTTCCAGCGGTAGCACAGCTTCACATCCGTATACCAGCGAATACGGGGTAGCTCCCGTAGGCGTGCGTATGGTGGTGCGATAAGCCCAGAGTGCTTCACCGAGTTTATCGTCCCAGTCTCGTTTATTGGTCTTCACGAGCTTTGACAAGATCTTGATGATCGTCTTGTTAAACGCCTCCGCTAATCCATTCGCGGCGGGGTAGTAAGCTGTCGACGAAACATCTTCGATTTTGAACTTGTCGCAGAATCTGACGAAGGCATTGCTTATGAACTGTGGACCGTTGTCATGAATGATCCTTCTTGGCACGCCGTGTCGGTAAATGACATGATGCTTGATGAAATTGATGACGTTGTTCGTCTTCACTTCTCTAAGCGGAATCGCTTCAGCCCACTTTGAGAAATAATCTGTGATCGCGAGGATGAACCGATCACCTTTGACTGAAGGGGGAAAAATAGGACCGACTATGTCCATGCCCCAAGTCTCGAACGGCCAAGACGTGGTTGACGTGTGCAACTGCTCTGGCGGTTGATGCATATAATTCGCATGTATCTGGCAAGCGTGGCATTCTCGTGCGTATTCGATTGCGTCACGAACCATCGTTGGCCAGAAATATCCCATCCTCCTGATGCGATCATACAGTTTAGGACCGGGCTGATGCGCACCACATTCTCCTTCGTGTGCTTCCTTAAGAACTTCCTTTGCTTCTCTGTTCGAAAGGCATCGGAGCAAAAGACCGTCGTACCCTCTACGGTATAACGTATGGGTCTCGGTATTATAGAAGAATCTTGGAGCTCTTCGGCGGATTGATTCCTTTTCTTTTACATCCTCTGGCAAGATACCATATTGGACGTAGTCGATGATAGGAAAACGCCAATCTCGGGACTCAGACCCAATTTGAGTTGAATTCACCTCTTTGGCGTTCACGTTTCTATCCTCTTCTTCTTCAATCTCCGTACTGTATATGGGTACGCAGAGTTGATGCGTCCGTACTGTGACTAACAGCTCAGCTTCGGGAGGCTGTGCCAGTGATACTGCTAGTGCCGCCAGTGCGTCTGCATAAGCGTTCTGGAGACGAGGGATGTATTCAATAAAGAATTCTTCGAAAGATTCTGCCATTTTGATGGCTTCCTGGTGGTACGGGATCAGGTCTTGATTCCTGACTTCATACTCACCGCGAACTTGGTTGACTATCAATTGCGAATCTCCAAAAGCTTCGAGATATTCGACCCCCAGCTCTTTGGCGAAACTGAGTCCAATGAGAAGCGCGTTGTATTCGGCAACATTATTGGAGCACGGACTAGTCAACGAATAAGCCCGAGGCATCACGTGCTTTCCAGGGGAGATTAAGACGACTCCAACTCCAGAGGAAACTGTAGGACATCCCGGGGTTATTACTCTATTAACTGCCCTTGAGGCACCATCGAAGTATAATTGCCATACTTGTTGGTGTGATGTGGTGTTAACCTCGTGGGTTTCATCCGGCAAGTCATCATATACTTCTGCCGTATCTGTGGTCGGGTTTGCCGCCAAAAGGTCACAAATCGCCTGTCCTTTTATCGACTTCTGCTGCTTGAAGTGCAAATCGTATTGGGACAAGAGAAGGGCCCACTTCGCTAGCCGCCAATTCATAGAGGCCGGTTGCGTCATAAACACCCGTACTGGATTAACGTTGGAGATAACGTAGATCGTCTGTCCCACCAGGTAATGCCGCATCTTTTGCATCGCAAATACCAATGCAAGGCATTCTTTCTCAATCATCGGATATCGAGACTCAGCGCCTACCAAGGTCCGACTGAGGTAATAAACTGCCTGTTCGTGACCGTTATCATCGTCTTGCGCTAGTAAGGCACTTATCGAGTGGTTCATCGCCTTGAGATAAATCAAGAACGGTTTACCAGATTTCGGTGCAACGAGAACAGGAGGGTTCGCCAGATATGTTTTGATATCTTCGAACGCTTTTTGGCAGGCATCATCCCAGATGAATGATACTCCTTTCTTGTTCAGCTTAGAGAACGGTTGGCACTTCCCAGAAAGATTTGAGATGAAACGCCGGATATAAGCTAAACGCCCTTGCAATCCTCTGAGTTCTCTCAGATTCCTCGGGGGCTGCAATTCATGTATCGCCTTCACCTTATCAGGATCGATATGTATACCCTTAGTGGTGACGACGAACCCAAGAAATTTTCCGCTGGACATTCCAAGAAATGATTTAGTGGGGTTCATCTTCAACTGATGACTCCTCATGAGATCGAACATTGTCTTCAAATCCTTGATGTGATCTTCCTTGTTGCGGCTTTTCACAACCAAATCATCAACGTAGCATTCGACTGTTTTCCTGAGATGTTCTTGGAAAATCTTAGTCATCGCTCGCTGGTATGTGGCACCGGCATTCTTCAGACCGAAAGGCATCACCGTATAGCAGAAGACGCCGAGGGGTGTTCTAAACGCCGTATGCTTCTCATCCTCTGGATGCATCTTGATCTGGTTATATCCCGAAAATCCATCCATGAAGGACATCCTCTCAAATCCACATGTATTGTCGATAATGACATCCGTGATTGGGAGAGGGAAATCGTCTTTCGGACATGCTTCATTCAGGTTCCTGAAGTCGATGCAAATCCTGATTTTGCCATTCTTCTTCATGACGGGAACGATGTTGGCTAACCAGTCTGGATGTTGTTCCTCTCGGATAAATCCTGATTCGATCAACTTCTTAACCTCTGCCTCAATGGCTTCCATAATCTGCGGACGAAACCGTCTTTGCTGTTGCTTGACAGGTTTGGCATCCGGCTTGATATCGAGGCGGTGCATTGCGACATTGGGGTCGAGCCCTGGCATGTCTTCATAATTCCATGCGAAGACGTCGATATATTCCCTGATGAGAGCAATCAATTCCTCCTTCTCATCTGGGGGAAGACTGTCGCTGATGAATATAGGCTTTGGGTTGGCCTCATCACCCATGTTAATCTGGACTATTTTATCTTCAGTGGGTGGTTCTCTTTGCTCGAACCTATCGCCATATTGCATATTCAGATGGTGAACCCACGGGTCTTCCCATGTTGGCATTTGATCGTCGTCTTCCATGGTGGATGGATCGGCTGTAGCCATATTTGACATTAGGGTTTTGAAGACTTCTCCCAGACTTGTATCGGAGTCCCACTCTGAAGCATCGGGAGAGTATCCTTTCTTGGCTTTGTTAGCAATTTGATCGATGATTTGCCAACCACATTCGTCATCTGATGAAACATAACCTAAGCCTCGCCCATATTTATAATAATCCTCAGGTTTACCTTTTGGTACATATACTGCTTTGGCTGGATTACGAGGACCTCGATCGAAGTATAAACCTTCTCCGAGTGTGAAATCGTAGCCCTGCTTTTCCATGAGCTTGCGCGCTTCTGGACTATACTTGGATAGATGTCGACCAGGTTTGTCATCATCTTCGTCTTCACTTAGGAAATGATCTGGTAACGGAGAGCTTTTTCCTTTACCGTAAATCACTTCTTTAGCACCTCTTACTTTGTTCGGGATGACCATGGTTGTTCCGAAAGAATGCTGGAGGTGTTCCTTCGTTACATAGGATGATCGGATCGGCATATACAACTCAGGATTGTCGTACAGCTCTTTTATCACATCATCAAGAGACAAGGAGTACTCTAAATCATCTTTTATTGCAATATCGGCAAGTTGCCAGTTACAACCTCCATCTGACGATTGTTCATCGTCAAGATTGATTACAAAGGGTACAATGTCATTTAAAACAAAACCGCCATTGTAATCGAATCCGGCTTCAGAATCAGCTTCTTCTCCGCTGTCTGTGCCCTGGGCCGATGGTTCAGTATCGGATTCGTTACCATAAAGGAGAGAATCGGTGAAATAATTCTCATACCCCTTGAATGGTTGCTTATCCGCGACCACCGTCCTAACCTCATTGTCAGTGTCGACATACTTCAAACACTGATGGAGAGTAGAGGGAATTATCACATTACTATGGATCCAAGGCCGACCCAATAGTAAGTTGTACGAAGTCTCCGCATCGATCACATAACACGTGACTTCTGTCTTCAGATCTCCCATCTGGCACTTCACCCGGATCTTACCCAATGGTCTTGACCCACTAGTGTTGAATCCATAGATAACAGTGCCTGTGGACGCCAACTTGCTTACTGGGATGCCGAGGAAATGCATCAATCGAAGCGGCATAATACTCATAGCAGAACCCGGATCCACTTGGATTCGGTTGACTTGGCTGGAGCCAATGTATCCGACGAAATATAACGGCCGATCGTGGTTCGAATTCTTCGTCTGCATATCTTCTTTGGTGAAAGTAATGCAGGGGAGGTTCTTAGTCGCTATGTTGCACTGTTGACTCAGCGGTTCTGGCTAATCATGCACCGACTTGACTTGAGTCAGAAATACCTCTGCATTGGCCAAAGCTTCTTGTAGGGCCTCCCTG
>NW_017973381.1:0-10226 GCF_001876935.1 Asparagus officinalis
ACCGGCCTCTATGAATTGGCGGCTAGCGAAGTGGGCTCTTCTCTTGTCCCAATACGATTTGCACTTCAAACAGCAGAAGTCAATCAAAGGGCAGACGATCTGTGACCTTTTGGCGGCAAACCCGACCACGGATACGGCAGAAGTATATGATGACTTGCCGGATGAAACCCACGAGGTTAACACCACATCACACCAACAAGTATGGCAACTATACTTCGATGGGGCGTCGTTCGATGGTGCCTCAAGGGCAGTTAATAGAGTAATAACCCCGGGATGTCCTACAGTTTCCTCTGGAGTTGGAGTCGTCTTAATCTCCCCTGGAAAGCACGTGATGCCTCGGGCTTATTCGTTGACTAGTCCGTGCTCCAATAATGTTGCCGAATACAACGCGCTTCTCATTGGACTCAGTTTCGCCAAAGAGATGGTGGTCGAATATCTTGAAGCTTTTGGAGATTCGCAATTGATAGTCAACCAAGTTCGCGGTGAGTATGAAGTCAGGAATCCAGACTTGATCCCATACCATCAGGAAGCCATCAGAATGGCCGAAACTTTTGAAGAATTCTTCATCGAATATATCCCTCGTCTCCAGAACGCTTATGCAGACGCACTGGCGGCACTAGCAGTATCACTGGCACAGCCTCCCGAAGCTGAGCTGTTAGTCACAGTACGGACGCATCAACTCTGCGTACCCATATACAGTACGGAGATTGAAGAAGAAGAGGATAGAAACGTGAACGCCAAAGAGGTGAATTCAACTCAAATTGGGTCTGAGTCCCGAGATTGGCGTTTTCCTATCATCGACTACGTCCAATATGGTATCTTGCCAGAGGATGTAAAAGAAAAGGAATCAATCCACCGAAGAGCTCCAAGATTCTTCTATAATACCGAGACCCATACGTTATACCGTAGAGGGTACGACGGTCTTTTACTCCGATGCCTTTCGAACAGAGAAGCAAAGGAAGTTCTTAAGGAAGCACACGAAGGAGAATGTGGTGCGCATCAGCCCGGTCCTAAACTGTATGATCGCATCAGGAGGATGGGATATTTCTGGCCAACGATGGTTCGTGACGCAATCGAATACGCACGAGAATGCCACGCTTGCCAGATACATGCGAATTATATGCATCAACCGCCAGAGCAGTTGCACACGTCAACCACGTCTTGGCCGTTCGAGACTTGGGGCATGGACATAGTCGGTCCTATTTTTCCCCCTTCAGTCAAAGGTGATCGGTTCATCCTCGCGATCACAGATTATTTCTCAAAGTGGGCTGAAGCGATTCCGCTTAGAGAAGTGAAGACGAACAACGTCATCAATTTCATCAAGCATCATGTCATTTACCGACACGGCGTGCCAAGAAGGATCATTCATGACAACGGTCCACAGTTCATAAGCAATGCCTTCGTCAGATTCTGCGACAAGTTCAAAATCGAAGATGTTTCGTCGACAGCTTACTACCCCGCCGCGAATGGATTAGCGGAGGCGTTTAACAAGACGATCATCAAGATCTTGTCAAAGCTCGTGAAGACCAATAAACGAGACTGGGACGATAAACTCGGTGAAGCACTCTGGGCTTATCGCACCACCATACGCACGCCTACGGGAGCTACCCCGTATTCGCTGGTATACGGATGTGAAGCTGTGCTACCGCTGGAAATTCAGATTCCGTCCCTTCGGATCGCCCTCGCAACGGAGATGACGACGGAGGAACAACATCAGAAGCGTCTCGAAGAGCTCGAGAGGCTGGATGAAAAGCGTTTGGAGGCTCAACAACACATCGAGTTTTACCAAGCCAGGATGTCAAGGGCTTTTAACAAAAGAGTCCGACAGAGAAGCTTCAAGGAAGGAGATCTGGTCCTCGCTGCTCGCCGACCAATAATTCTCACCTCCAAGAAGAAAGGTAAATTCGAACCCAAATGGGAAGGACCGTTTGTAATAGACACAGTCTATTCAAACGGCGCATATCGCCTGATTACTCAAGAGGGCGCCAGGCAATTAATGCCAATAAATGGGAAGTTCCTGAAAAAGTACTATCCCTAGTACATTCAGGATAACTCATTTACCGGGAAGTTCCTCGAAGAATATTACACTTAATATTCTAGAGGATAACCCAAAATCATTGTCACCACCAAAATCCCTCACTGATCAATTTCAATTGACAGTGAGTCCACCAAAAATGTTTTTCTGGCCCTCTTGATTCTCTCCATGAACAAGAGGTCCACTTTCAGTTCGGAGTCCCTTTTCGATAAACGAAAGAACTCCTTCCCTTTTTCTCTTTGGTTAAACCTTGTTCATGGTTATAACCGGAGTTGAAAATTTCACTTCGATAAACGAAGAACTCATCTTCAGTTTAGATAACCCATCCTATAAAAGGCAAGTTTATCTAAATTTTCCAGATTCTCGGAGTGGACACCCCACTTCTAGTTTCTTCTTCGCTGGAAATAGAATATAAAATTCTTCCTTTCCAGAATCAGGGAATAGAATATAAAATTCTTCCTTCCTTGTCTGTTGGGTTCGCCTTCACCCTAAAAGAAGACCGGGAAATAGAATATAAAATTCTTCCTTTCCCGCACCAACCTTTTCTAAGAATCTATCAATCTAGGATTCATCCTAGGAAGTTTATCCCGAATCCTAAGCAGGGATAAGTCTGCGCCTAACACGCGCTGCCGGTTTAGTCTTTTTCCGCACAAAAAGACACCAGAGTCTGATTCTGGGGTATTTTATCCTGAAACCTAAGCAAGGATAAGTCTGCGCTTAACCTGCGCTGCCGGTTAGTTCTTAACCGTTAAAAAGAACACCCGTCCACATATTCAACATTGTGGCAGGTCGTCATTAATAACACCAAAATCCATGCCTTACACGCATGGGGAATGTCATCCTGAATCCTAAGAAGGGATATGCCGACGCCTAACACGCGTCGCCGGTTTAGTCTTTCGCCGTAGAAAAAGACACCAGAAGACCAGTCTGGGGTATTTTATCCCGAAACCTAAGTAGGGATAAAGTCAACACCTAACACGTGTTGCCGGGTAGCCTATTCCCGTAACAATGGCGAAGTCTATGTATTCGACATCATAGCACGAAGTCTAAGAGAATTCATTCTCTTAGCACAACGTTACATGCGAACGGAGTTAGACAATCCGCATGCTAGCCCGACTCAAACGGTAGTCGGTAAAGGCTAATCAAACCCGTTGAAGGCTGGGGGTTAGCCAAAAATCCTAAAGTCAACACCTAACACGTGTCGCCGGGTAGCCTATTCCCGTAACAATGGCGAAGTCTATGTATTCGACATCATAGCACGAAGTCTAAGGGAGTTCATTCCCTTAGCACAACGTTACATGCGGAACGGATTCCGACAATCCGCATGCTAGCCCGACTCAAACGGTAGTCGGTAAAGGCTAATCAAACCCGTTGAAGGCTGGGGGTTAGCCAAAAATCCTAAAGTCAACACCTAACACGTGTCGCCGGGTAGCCTATTCCCGTAACAATGGCGAAGTCTATGTATTCGACATCATAGCACGAAGTCTAAGGGAGTTCATTCCCTTAGCACAACGTTACATGCGGAACGGATTCCGACAATCCGCATGCTAGCCCGACTCAAACGGTAGTCGGTAAAGGCTAATCAAACCCGTTGAAGGCTGGGGGTTAGCCAAAAAATCCTAAAGTCAACACCTAACACGTGTCGCCGGGTAGCCTATTCCCGTAACAATGGCGAAGTCTATGTATTCGACATCATAGCACGAAGTCTAAGGGAGTTCATTCCCTTAGCACAACGTTACATGCGGAACGGATTCCGATAATCCGCATGCTAGCCCGACTCAAACGGTAGTCGGTAAAGGCTAATCAAACCCGTTGAAGGCTGGGGGTTTGCCAAAAATCCTATGAGTATTATGGTCAATCATTTCAAACGTGATGAGGAATCATAATAAAGATAAAGATAAAAACCAATTCCACTAAAGAGAATCAAATGTCAAGGTTTTCAGCAAATAAAATCATACATCAAGCCCATGGCTAAGAATCTGCTGACTGAATTCAGATAACTTCTCGTCATAAGAGCGTCTAAGCTCCTCCTGCAACTCAGCTCTAACAGACTCTTCGTTCGCAGCTAAAGTCCTCACAGCATCCTCCTCTGTCTCAGCCAGTCTCTGCTTCAAGGACTTCAGCTCATCAGATAAAGCAGCATTTGCTTGCTGATTCTGCATCTTTGTGTCTTCCTTCTCACGGAGTTCTCGTCGGAGCTGATCTATCTGAGAATCAAGCTCCTCGAGGAAAGAAGATCTAGTGGCGAAATCAGCCTCAACTCGATCTATGCGGTCCCGCTGCACCTGAATCTCGAGCTCAGCAACCATCCGAGTACTGCGCCATGTCTGTAAGCGAGCATCCAACTCGGCAGCAACGAATGAAGAGGCACCTGTATCCCGGAGCTCATGAAACATCTGAAGCTCACGCTCTAAGCGATCAAGGTCATCAACCATAGCCGTCGCTAGATCCGGACATCCTATGTCCCTAATCAAGTTTATCTTGGAATCGAGGTAGGGCTTAAATTGGCGAAGAGAAAGTCCGTCGTGGAGGAGTTTGCCAATTATAACAGTCAGGGAGGAGAAATAAGAGCGGACTTCTACGCTGATGATGATCTTCTCAGGGTCATCCCCTGATAACAACTCCTTAACGAGGATATGAAGCTGAGAAGGAAGCCCTACACAAAGAAGAGAAGTTCGTCAAAAGCCTCAATGAGGAAATGAACGGCATCGCTCAGCTAATTAAATTATACCTCCTTCCCCTCGAGTCACTGGGGGTGATGGAGATGTAACAACTGTAGCTGCATCGACTGGTGGAGTTGGTCGCACAGCCGGCTCAACATGGTCTTTCTCAACAAAAGCTCCTGTCAAATTCAAAACAGAATTCGCAGAGGCGTTACATTATAGCTGCATTAGTCAAGGTCGACTAGTCCTATAATCAACTCAGCAGGAGGCACATACCTTCAAAGGAACCATCCTCAGGATTGTTAGCAAATGCGGACTCAGGAAACATGTCTCCAGGTAGCTGGTCATCAATCTGAGGTGAGCTATATATGTAGTGCATCATAGGAGTGTCCGCAAACAGGCTTCCCTCGTCAAAATCGTCGATGGAGAAATCTGACATAAAAGAATATAAGTGCCAAAGAATAATGAAGAGACTACAACTAATGGAAATGAGTTACCTCTCACGGGTGCATCAGCCTCTTCGTTTCCAAGGTTCGCCTCCTGCAAATTATCTGAAGGAGCAAGGAGTAGAGGACAGTTAGAGGATACACAAATTCATTAATGTATTATCTAAAGAAATACGCTGTCAGTGATAGATGTACCTTGACTCACAGAATCTGGTCCTACACTGATCTCCTCCCTAATGTCAGCAACCCCTGTAGACTTCTCTACAGGGGGTAGTGGGTCAGACTCATCGGGAGATAAGGGAACAGGATCGGGACTCATCTCATCCTCCCCACGCACTCCTATATAGAAATGGAAAAGCATGAGTCAATGTTCAGAATAACCAAGAAAATGGTTCAAAGAGTAGACGTTACCTCTGTCACTAATAGGGTCATCTCCAGCCAGATCCATGTCAGATGCTCGTGAAGCTACACGAGGTTTGCGGGCCAATCTCTTCCGCCTAGCAATAGGGATCGAAGGTCTCGCCTGAGGAGGAGGACGGAAATCTTCATCCTGATCAACTGTGGTATCTGGAACATCAAACCATAGTCAGTTTCAACACTTCTGGAAGATAGAAGAAAAAGATGAAGTGCAAACCTCGCTCGGAAAAGTCATCGTAATCTTCGGGATCCCCGCCCGAAGCCTCGTCTGTGGAATGGAATGTCCTCTGTCCCTCTTCGTCAATCCGACGAGTCTTGTTCCGTATCCTCTGTGCCCGGGCGTTTTCCCGAATCCTGCGGGAATCAACCTGGGAAGCTGCCTCAGCCTCTAACTCTGCGATTGGCTTCACAGGGATAGTCTTGTTGGCTGCTAACAACCATTTGCAGCTCAAGAAAGTAAGGTTCAACTGCCGGTCAGCACTCGGGAGACTAAATCTAACACCAGTACAGCCAGTCACGGTCCACAACCAAGCGCGGAGACCGTCTATCAAACCACTATGAGTACGAAGCTGCTGACGAGGATTCCCAATGTAAAGCTGGTCATAGCCAAACTGGCGAGCGAATCGGCACGGTAGATATGGTTCGATGAAGCACTGATCCCTCACCCGGAAAGTCAGATAGCCGGGCCTAATATTCACTAGCCAGTTGAAGCAGCCGATGTCTAAATAAGTCCGGTACTCTCTAGGCCTCTCATCATCTATCAAGCATTCACCATATCGACCGGAGAACTGCGGAAAACAAGTAGAGAATGCCCAACACTTATGGACCTGCAACTGCTGTCTGACATCAGAAAATCCGCGGCCCTCCCACCTGCCATTCTCAAGCAACTGTAGCAGGGGAACAGAATGGTCTGTGGCGTTCGGCACCGACATCATATCCGAGCGATGAAGGACAAACCAGGCCATCAGATAAGCGTACGGGAGCTCCACCTTAAGCGTGGGAATCTGACCTGGTAAATCGGTCTCCTTCCGTGTGAACGCACTGGAAAGCTGTCGAAGTCCTCGGTGAATATTAGCCACCATCACCGGAAGAAGTGAGAGTTCCTTCTTATAGGCGAGCTGAACTGCTGGGTAAAGTACCTCCAAGGGCAAGGCGTCGCCAGACTGATATGGAACCACGCACTTTTTCAACCAGATAGCAAGAAAGCCAGCAAGAAGTGTCATTGGTCGAATTGGTGCGGTAGCGTGCCACAAGAATGACTTGAACTTGGTCTTCGCAGGAAAGCCACCCTCAGGACCGCCGGTGGTGTAAGATTGAGCGCCGATCTTCTTCAGTAGACTGTTCACCTCTGAAGGAGTGAATGGGGCCAGCTCACAAATATCCTCGCCATGAGTGCTCTCCAGATTCTTGAACAAGTAGTTCGCAAATTGTTTCAGACTCACACATACCTTGGTCCTCTTTGCTAAGGGCTCCGACTGTGCCAAAGCAATATGGTAATGACAAGTGAGGTCCCATAGAGTCTCATAACGGTCAGGCATGCGATCTTTTAATTGGCTCAACTCATGACTGGAAGGAAAGTACTCCTGGTATAGCATCTGTCCCATGGACAAGCCAGAAATCCTGTGCATCTCGTGAAGAGCCAAGCCTAACTCCCCCTGCCGGGTCAGAAAAGTGTTCGAGTCTGGATTATATAGCTCGAACAAAGCACAGAAATGTCTCAAACTGATAGGCAAGCCATACACGGTGGCACGAACGGCTGCATACAAACCGCAAGCATGCAACTCCTCGCCCCATCGGCTCAAGACGTATGTCGTCATGCGGCTCCACCAAGACTTGTCCGAAGAGTGGACCCAACCGTAAAACCTGTGACGTGTCGCTGGCATCTCCCGTCCCAGAACAGCGAGACGATTCCTCAAGGTGGAAGCGGTAGCAAGGAACTCGTTACGTGGTGGTTCGTCCAGCCCCAATACACCAGGACGCAATCCGGTAACACGACTTCTGCACGAACCAGGAACCGCCGAATGAGTGATATAGCCGCAATGGACACTCATATGATCCTCTGTCAAGCGCCACGACATCTCCCGTGTCACAGCCTGACATCTGAGCTCAGTCAATGAACGATGCCGAGGAATCTCCGGCAAGTATATGAAGCCATTGCCGGTCTTGTGAAGCCAATGCTCAGCACCAATGAATACGGCTTCTGGGTCATCGACAGAATCACCAAATAGGAAATCGCTCTTTCGAAGAGGCTGAGTAGAGCTGGCGTCCTTCACAAAAGGCGCATCTGTGATTAGCTGGCGAATAGCTCGATGACCACCTTCCCTCACCACTTGGGCAACCTCAGTCGACGTGTCCGAAGCAAACTGAGGGGTAGCTGGAATAGGGGAAGGATCGTTGGAGTTCGAATAATGCTCGCCACGCCGTCCATATATTGCGTGGGACGGGAATGATCCAGAAGGGTACCCCACTGCAAAATAGACAGTTAAACACTGGTTAGTCTCGATTATAAAAGGAAATTGAACTCATCTTACAAATAGCTAAGATAGAGTCATTGCCTTATAAAGGGTGAGACGATTTGGCCACATTGTGCAATCACAAAACAGGGTATGTCGACAACATATCCCTGCCTTATAAAACGCAATGTAGTGTCAAATCGCCCCCTTTAATTTTGAGATATGGTTTTGACCAAGCAAAACATATCTTTGAAGCGTCGATCCTCACCAAGGAGAATCAAGGCTCTTCCCGATTGCCTCGCCAAGGAGAACAACGTGGGGTTTAAAAAAGGGTCAATTTACAAATTTATAAGAAAAAAGGGTTTATTTGCAAAAAGTAGCTCACCAGCATAAGAGGGAGGCGCGCCATCAACCGACATGGCAGGGGAACGACCTCTCGAGGCGCGAGACATGACGGCCTGCAAAATAACTCAAAGGGTTAGATTCAAAAAATAATTTCAGCCCTAATTTTTGCATAAAAACCCCTCAAAATTGCATTTTTACCCCCCTGAAAGATTAGCTCGAGGCATCAAATCACACCCTCAACCCTCACATATAACCCCACAAATGCATGAATTAAATTGAGCATGAAAAAGATCCAAATTGTGGAAGATTTACCTGAAGAAAGGCTCGAGATCCAACGAAGATGAGACCTTTTAGGAAACTTTCACCACGTGCTCGAGGGGTCTGAGAGGAATTCTAAAAAATGATTTTTTGAAGGATCTCTCAGTCAAAGATCAAAAGGAAACCCAGATCTCGGATAAATATCAAAGTTTCGAGGAGAAAAGACGCTCGAGGGAAGAGAAAACTCAAAAAGGAGGAAGAGGGGGGGGCCGGCCCTAGAAGAGAGGAGGAAGAGAAGAAAAAAGAAGCCAAAAAACCCTCTTTTATAGCCTTAAACCAGATCTGGCTGAACCAGACCAGACCAGACTGAACCAGACCAAGCCAAATTGGACCAGACTGAGCCAGAATGAGCCAAATTGAGCCAGAATGAGCCCAATTGAACCAGATTGAACCTGGCTGGACTAGACCAGACCAGAGTGAGCCAGAATAGGCCAGATTGAACCAGATTGAGTTAGATTGGACCAGTTTGGGTCAATTTCGAACCAGTTTGAACCAAATTCGAACCAGAATTCAAATTGGAGCTAAATTAAGCATCGAAACGAATTCAGATCAATCAATGGTTCGATCCCTCACCTAGTTAACCCCTCTCCCACATATTGGGAAGGGTCAGAAAGATTTTGAGCCCAAATACTGCCTTTTTTGAGACATCTTTGGACCGGTTCTGATCATTTGAGCACGGAAATACTCCAATAAGGTATACGAGTATAAACTATTTCCTATTGTTGTTGAGAAGTTCCTGGAGAATATTTTTCTAAAAATATTCTTAAGGATAACTCAATAACACGACGTCGGACAACGTGTCACAAGTGAGGATTCAACACCGACAATCGAGCGTTAGTTGCACGTCGAACCAACCAACACGAGTTAAAGATTGAAAAAATCAGGAATCGACTTCAAAGTTCAAATTCCAACAACGGTCAGACAATAAATGCAGCACCGGAACCCCTACAGGCATTCTACAAAGCACTGAATGGCCCGAAGGATTGAAGGAATACAGAACAAAAGTCATTTCCAGGTCCCGTTACACCGACAAAGGGTAGGGGCAATCATATCCAAAGCATTCCAGACTCTTCTATAAAAGAACGAGGCTGAAAAGCTTTGGAGGGGGTATCTGTAGGCGTATAAAACTGCTTATAGGTCCCTTGACACAGCTCGGCGCGATGATTCGACAAATCGACGAACGTTCAAGCAACGAAACGAACTAAAGAGGCTACAAAGCTAACGAACTGCATGTGAACAACGTTAGTGGTTCGGGGAGTCGACGGGTCTTCCAACAAAGTGGATTTGAACTCAAACACCGACTGAGTTTACTGCCAAATCCGGAATCAAGTCAACAAATCAACAAAACAACCGAACAACGGACAAAACAACCGGAAACAACGGAAAACGACAAAACCAGCGCACCTGGGGGAACTCGGCCCGAACCGAACCACCCTAAGGTGGCTCGGCCCAAGCCGAGCCACCCTAGGGTGGCTCGGGGGCCGAGCAGCCACCTCAGGGTGGCTCGGCATGAGCCGAGCCACCCTCAGGTGGCCCGACTCCCCCCCCT
>NW_017973381.1:14409-21476 GCF_001876935.1 Asparagus officinalis
GCCGAGCCACCTCGGGGTGGCTCGGTGGCCGAGCCACCTTGGGGTGGCTCGGCCATGAGCCGAGCCACCCCAAGGTGGCTAGGCACAGTGTCGGCCACCCCGAGGTGGCCGACAGTGGCCCGAGGTGGCCGACAGTGGCCAGAGGTGGCCGACAATTCCCTTTTTGCAGCCACTGTCCTGAGAGCCTATAAATAGGCCTAGAGATGTTCATTTTCAGGGGTCGAACTTTCAAGAGCCGAAACTCTGCCGGATTGAAGAGTGAACTCGGAGCTTGAAGACCAGAAGACTTGCACCATTCAGATCTGATCCTCGGCGACCATCCACGTCAGAAAAGGCAGGATCTCGAGAGGAAGAAAGAACAGATCTGAGATCTACACGAGACTACACTCCAGATCTAAGCTTGGTCTTAGATCTCGAGATCTGAGCGATTATTCCCTTGGTGGATTAATCCCTCCCGGCTATTATTCCCTTCGTGGAATAATACCCGCATACTCGTGTAGATCCGACCGGATCTAGATCGCGCGGTGGTCCACGGATTAACCCCGGCGCAGGCAAAGAACCCACCAAAGCGAGCGACCGCAAAACAGGAGCTCGTGATTTGTTCACAGAGGAGAGTTGTAATTTTTCTTTATTTTCTTTGATTTAGTTGTAACCGGATCTATAAAAGACCGGATCTTTGTAACCCAAGATGACAATCATATCAATGAAAAAGAAAACAGTTTTCCACGCGAACAATCTGGCGACCACAGTGGGAGCCGACGATCTCGCCAACGAGATCGATGCGTCGCAGCCGCGGATTGCAATCCCGGTCGTGGAGGAGGTCGAGTACGAGTTCGACCAAGCCAAGTTCGAGGAGTACGTGTCCTCGTCCGGCTCTATCTCCCCCCGCAAGTCCAAGAAGTTCTCCTCCGGGAGAAAAGCTCGTTGGTTTGAAGCTGCTCGGGAAGCCCACGAAGCTCTCAACCCAACTGACGCCGAAGTTGCGTCAAATGAAGTTCCACCGACCTCCAATCAGGTCAACCCAACTCCCGCCAACGCCTCTACTGTTCAGGGCGTTGTGACTCTCTCAAAGAGAGCCCGCCAGAGGCGTCGTCAACGCCTTGCGCGGCAATTCGCTAAGGCGATGGAGTCTACGGACGGATTCCGCTACCACGCGGAGTTGAAGAACAGAAGAGGCAAACAGCCTCAACCACCAATGAATGGCGACTCTTCCAAGCCGCCAAAGAAAGAATGGGTCCGCGTCAAACGGAACCGTTCGACACTCGAGGAGCGCATTCGCAAGCGCCGCGCGATGTCAGCGCAGGCACGGGCTCAAGCTCAGGAAGCCCGTAGAAAGCTGCAAAAGGAGGTGGAGAAGAAGCCACCACCAACACGACAAGTCTGGAAGCCTAAGTCTGAAGTGGCGACTCAGGCCAAAAAGCAACCAGTGCAGCCTTCTAAGGAAGGTCAAACTCCGGCGAGTCAACCAAAGTCGCCGTCAATCCCAATAACTTCTCCGGGAGATCATGCAGAGTCATCCCGCAAGAAGAAACCAATTTTGGAGCGCCTCGGTCCAATTCCTGACGTGAGAGGCAAAGCTCCAATTCACGAGCGTTTGGGCCCGATGAAGAAGCCCAGAACGACTCAACATACTGGGGGTCGCCATCACCTCCAGCATGACAAAGACCTCAAGGCAGCTGCGCGCACCAATTTGCGCATTGAAGTCCAAGATCACGCCGAAAATTCACGCCCAAAAAGGCATGTTTTGAGGCGGGTAACCTTTGAAAGCCCAAAGAAGGCAAGTCAACCTCAGATGGAAACATTATCATCTGATAATGATTGTGTTGTACCTGAGAAGGCGTGCCCGCACACGATAGGTTACTCTGACTGTCAAAATGACGAGTTGTACTATCGTGCTGGGGGTACGAATAGAACCAGGAAGAGGAGTCCCCGAGAACGGGAAATTCAATGTCCCTGTTCCAAACTCATTCGGGCGGTATTGTCGGAATGCAATTGCATTAAGGCGGTCCCCGAAAGAGTTTCAGTTTTTGAAAGACTTAATGCGGAAACGCCAAAACCAAGGCCTAGGCGCTTCCAACGAAGAAGAAGGGTGATTGAAGACGGAGAATTTCCGAGGGTCACCACCAACATGACGAGCAAAGGGACATCGGCACGAGAAGATTTCGAGTCGATTCTGAAAGCTTCCCGACCTAGAACCCGTCTGCAGTCCGGAACCATAGAGCGAGCAACTTATGGTAGGATTCGGACAAGACGCCCTTCAGAAGATGAAGAATCTGATGCCGGCTCCGCGGTGGCATCAGATAATACAGTATCCAGCGAGGGACAACCCCGCGAGGCCCTGATGATAAGTGCGGAGCAGATGGCCAAGATGCTTGAAGACGCTTTGGCTAAGCAGAAAGAAAGTTTCAAATTTGAGATGGAGATGGCCATGCAGCAGATGAGAGAAATGCATGACCAACAGATCCAAGCATTGGCGAACCAACAAGGCGAGCAGAATCATCGTAACCCGATTAATGTGGAAGATGAGGATACAAATGCTCGTAACACCAATGATCCTCCCGTCAACGCAGGGGGTGGTAATGAGAATGCTGGCGAAGAAACCGGCGAAAACCTGAAGATCAAGAACCTCGAGAGCAAAATCAACACACTAATTTCCGCTCAAGAGACGAAGAAAACAGGCATTCCTTGCCCATACCCAAGAGAATGGGAATCGATCCCATATCCGGCGAAGTTTAATCTAATTAACTTCACGCCGTTTAATGGGATGGGTTCACCTACCCAGCATTTGATTTACTTCAAATCGCATTTGGGGGTGATCTCTGGTAATGAGCCTCTGATGGTGCGGTCATTCGTCGGCACTCTTCGCGGAGCCGCCTTCGATTGGTATCGCCGCCTCAAGCCAGGCAGCGTAAACAGCTGGGATGACATGGAGACCAAGTTCCTGGCCAACTTCTTCGACGACGACACCGAGATATCTATCGGATCGTTGCTCGATGAGAAGCAGAAGGACGGAGAGTTAGTCGATACCTTCGTCAAAAGATTCCGGAACAAGGCGATGAATTGCCGGGACCCGATCACCGAGGAATTCATCCTCCAGACCTGCCACAACAACCTCGCGTTGGACGTGCTAGAAGCAATGGGGACAGCACCATCCAATACATGGAAGGACTTGAAAGTCCGGGGAGAGCAAGCTGAGCGATTCCTCAAGAGGAAGAAGGCGGAAAGAGGCCAACCGGCGACGAGTGTTCCAAAGCAAAACTTCGTCCCACGGGGGAAAGGTAAGGCACAAGCTAATGCAGTTGATGCTAATCAAACCTTTCAATTGCAACCACAGCAACAGCAGCCACAGCAACAAGCACCCCAACAATCTCGAGGACAATGGCAACAACGGCCTCAGAAGCAGAAATCTGCGGAGCCGAGGTTTCCTAAAGTGTACTCCTTCAAGGATGATGAAGTTCCCGGCATCTTCAAATACCTGTTGGAGAACAACAAGATCCAGTTGCCGGCGATCGTGGATCAAGAAGGGGCCAGCAAAGTGACGGATCCAAAGTACTGCGCGTACCACAGAGCGGTCCACCACCCTACGAGATCATGCTACCACCTCAAGGACAAGATCCAGGCGTTAATCGACGTAGGAGTCATAACCCCGAAACCAGCCAAGAATGTGGGGGCCAACGCAGTGTCAATCAGTTTTGGGTCGGTGCCTACAACTTGGTTCGAGCCAAAACGCGTCACCAAAGTCGGGATGAAGACGGTGAATGACGATCCGCACGGACAGCGCCAAAAGGGACTTGTGCCGCACACAACCCCAAATGGCGAAATCCTTTGGGTTCATCCAGATCTGATTGGAGATGAACAATGGGCCGGTTCGTCATCCGGGAGGAAGTCTAAAGGAAAAGGGAAGTCTTGTTATGGAGTCTCTGCTATCCCAGGGGAAGATGACGAAAGAATCTCCACTTTCCTGCTCTCTGAAGAAGAACAAGAAGCTTTTGCGACACGGAGCGGAAATGAATACCACTACAATTATCCGCCACCTAGTGAGCAGGGGGTGAACAAGCGGGGACCAGCCAAAACTCTCACGGAGATGGGAGTGATTGCAAGTCCCACACCGGGTAAAGAAGCTCTACGACAACCGGTGAATAAACCAAAAGAGAAGAATCCCCAAGAGGTACAGAATCCGAAGCAGTCTCGTTTCAGTCGTCCAATTGGAAGAGACAAACCGGAAAGCTCGAAGACTCCGCATAGCTTCGACATTATGGCGCAATTAGCCAACATTCCTGCACGGATAACGCTGTATGAGTTGCTGCGATTATCCAAAGAAACCAGGGAGGCCCTACAAGAAGCTTTGGCCAATGCAGAGGTATTTCTGACTCAAGTCAAGCCGATACCTGAACAGCCAGAACCGCTGAGTCAACAGTGCAACATAGCGACTAAGAACCTTCCCTGCATTACTTTCACCAAAGAAGATATGCAGACGAAGAATTCGAACCACGATCGGCCGTTATATTTCGTCGGATACATTGGCTCCAGCCAAGTCAACCGAATCCAAGTGGATCCGGGTTCTGCTGTGAGTATTATGCCGCTTCGATTGATGCATTTCCTCGGCATCCCAGTAAGCAAGTTGGCGTCCACAGGCACTGTTATTTATGGATTCAACACTAGTGGGTCAAGACCCTTGGGTAAGATCCGGGTGAAGTGCCAGATGGGAGATCTGAAGACAGAAGTCACGTGTTATGTGATCGATGCGGAGACTTCGTACAACTTACTATTGGGTCGGCCTTGGATCCATAGTAACGTGATAATTCCCTCTACTCTCCATCAGTGTTTGAAGTATGTCGACACTGACAATGAGGTTAGGACGGTGGTCGCGGATAAGCAACCATTCAAGGGGTATGAGAATTATTTCACCGATTCTCTCCTTTATGGTAACGAATCCGATACTGAACCATCGGCCCAGGGCACAGACAGCGGAGAAGAAGCTGATTCTGAAGCCGGATTCGATTACAATGGCGGTTTTGTTTTAAATGACATTGTACCCTTTGTAATCAATCTTGACGATGAACAATCGTCAGATGGAGGTTGTAACTGGCAACTTGCCGATATTGCAATAAAAGATGATTTAGAGTACTCCTTGTCTCTTGATGATGTGATGAAAGGGCTGTATGATAATCCTGAGTTGTATATGCCGATCCGATCATCCTATGTAACGAAGGAACACCTCCAGCATTCTTTCGGAACAACCATGGTCATCCCGAACAAAGTAAGAGGTGCTAAAGAAGTGATTTACGGTAAAGGAAAAAGCTCTCCGTTACCAGATCATTTCCTAAGTGAAGACGAAGATGATGACAAACCTGGTCGACATCTATCCAAGTATAGTCCAGAAGCGCGCAAGCTCATGGAAAAGCAGGGCTACGATTTCACACTCGGAGAAGGTTTATACTTCGATCGAGGTCCTCGTAATCCAGCCAAAGCAGTATATGTACCAAAAGGTAAACCTGAGGATTATTATAAATATGGGCGAGGCTTAGGTTATGTTTCATCAGATGACGAATGTGGTTGGCAAATTATCGATCAAATTGCTAACAAAGCCAAGAAGGGATACTCTCCCGATGCTTCAGAGTGGGACTCCGATACAAGTCTGGGAGAAGTTTTCAAAACCCTAATGGCGAACATGACTACAGCTGATCCATCCACCATGGAAGACGACGATCAAATGCCAACATGGGAAGACCCGTGGGTTCACCATCTGAATATGCAATATGGCGATAGGTTCGAGCAAAGAGAACCACCCACTGAAGATAAAATAGTCCAGATTAACATGGGTGATGAAGCTAACCCAAAGCCTATATTCATCAGCGACAGTCTTCCCCCAGATGAGAAGGAGGAATTGATTGCTCTCATCAGGGAATATATCGACGTCTTCGCATGGAATTATGAAGACATGCCAGGGCTCGACCCCAATGTCGCAATGCACCGCCTCGATATCAAGCCGGATGCCAAACCTGTCAAGCAACAGCAAAGACGGTTTCGTCCGCAGATTATGGAAGCCATTGAGGCAGAGGTTAAGAAGTTGATCGAATCAGGATTTATCCGAGAGGAACAACATCCAGACTGGTTAGCCAACATCGTTCCCGTCATGAAGAAGAATGGCAAAATCAGGATTTGCATCGACTTCAGGAACCTGAATGAAGCATGTCCGAAAGACGATTTCCCTCTCCCAATCACGGATGTCATTATCGACAATACATGTGGATTCGAGAGGATGTCCTTCATGGATGGATTTTCGGGATATAACCAGATCAAGATGCATCCAGAGGATGAGAAGCATACAGCGTTCAGAACGCCCCTCGGTGTCTTTTGCTACACCGTAATGCCTTCCCCTCGGCGTCTTCTGCTATACGGTGATGCCTTTCGGTCTGAAGAATGCCGGTGCCACATACCAGCGAGCGATGACTAAGATTTTCCAAGAACATCTCAGGAAAACAGTCGAATGCTACGTTGATGATTTGGTTGTAAAAAGCCGCAATAAAGAAGATCACATCAAGGACTTGAAGACGATGTTTGATCTCATGAGGAGTCATCAATTGAAGATGAACCCCACTAAATCATTCCTTGGAATGTCCAGCGGAAAATTTCTTGGGTTCGTCGTCACCACTAAGGGTATACATATCGATCCTGATAAGGTGAAGGCGATACATGAATTGCAGCCCCCGAGGAATCTGAGAGAACTCAGAGGATTGCAAGGGCGTTTAGCTTATATCCGGCGTTTCATCTCAAATCTTTCTGGGAAGTGCCAACCGTTCTCTAAGCTAAACAAGAAAGGGGTATCATTTATATGGGATGATGCCTGCCAAAAAGCGTTCGAAGATATCAAAACATATCTGGCGAACCCTCCTATTCTCGTTGCACCAAAATCAGGTAAACCGTTCTTGATTTATCTCAAAGCGATGAACCACTCGATAAGTGCCTTACTAGCGCAGGACGATGATAACGGTCACGAACAGACAGTTTATTACCTAAGTCGGACTTTGGTAGGCGCAGAGTCTCGATATCCGATGATTGAGAAA
>NW_017973382.1:0-1976 GCF_001876935.1 Asparagus officinalis
CGAATCCCTCCTTGAAAGTAACAAGATCAAGCTACCACCTATCACAAATAAGGAGGAAGCTGACAACACTACGTACCCAAAGTACTGTGCATATCACAGGAGGGTCGTTCATCCCACCAAGGAGTGCTTTGCTCTTAAGAATAGCATCCAAACCTTGGTTGAAGCCGGCGTTATATCGCTCAATTAAGTCGAAACAACACTCCGAAGAGTATACGAGTATAAACTGCTTCTCAATCCTCCAACAGGTGCATGAGGTTAAACTGCTTCCTTACATACTCCAACAGGTATATGAGTCTAAACTGTTTCCTTTCTTTCACGGGAAGTTCCTGGAGAATACCATGCCTGATATTCTTAAGGATAACCCGGACACCCAACTGAGTACAATACCAGACCCAGTTTTGCAAAGGAAGCTGGGGGTGGATGATTCATGTAATGGGAAGTTCCCAAAAGAAATCCATATAGTGTATTCTTAGGGATAACCCGGTCACCACAGCAAGGTGATGAATAAGAAACTCACATTCAAATTCTCACCGCGTTTGTGCATTCAACACTCTCATTGTTAGAGTCTGGACATAATATTCGAAATTGGTCAAACATTTCTACAGTTAGGACCAAAACCAAAACCCCCTCTCGATTCCCCCAATGAACGAGAGGTCCACAAATCGAACGATCAAACCTTCCTACAGTTAGGATCGCCTCAAACCTCCTAATTGGTCAAACCTTCTTACAGTTAGGACCACAATCAAAATCCCCTCTCGATTCCTCCAATGAACGAGAGGTCCACAAATCGAGCGATCAAACCTTCCTACAGTTAGGATCGTCTCAAATCTCCCGATTGGTCAAACCTTCCTACAGTTAGGACCACAACCAAAATCCCCCTCTCGATTCATCCAATGAACGAGAGGTCCACAGATCGAGCGATCAAACCTTCCTACAGTTAGGATCGTCTCAAACCTCCCAATTGGTCAAACCTTCTTACAGTTAGGACCACAACCAAAATCCCCCTCTCGATTCCCCCAATGAACGAGAGGTCCACAAATCGAGCGATCAAACCTTCCTACAGTTAGGATCGTCTCAAACCTCCCAATTGGTCAAACCTTCTTACAGTTAGGACCACAGTCAAAATCCCCTCTCGATTCCTCCAATGAACGAGAGGTCCACTTTCAAATCAAGTGATCAAACCTTCCTACAGTTAAGGTCAAAACCATAATTCCCTCTCGATAAACGAGAAATTCACCTTTAGTTCGGTAATCAAACCTTCTGACAGTTAGGATCATCCGAAGTTTTAGATTCTCGGAGTGGAGATCCCACTCTTAGTTTCACCTTTCCGGATTCTGGGGTGGAGATCCCACCTCAAGTCTCCTTTCCAAATTTTATCCCGAATCCTAAGTAGGGATAAGTCTGCGCCTAACACGCGCAGCCGGTTTAGTCTTTCTCCGTAGAAAAAGACACCAGAGCTCGATTCTGGGGAATTTTATCCCGAATCCTAAGTAGGGATAAGTCTGCGCCTAACACGCGCAGCCGGTTTAGTCTTTCTCCGTAGAAAAAGACACCAGAGTTCGATTCTGGGGTATTCTATCATGAAACCAAAGCAAGGATAAGTCTGCGCTTAACCCGCGCTGCCGGTTAGTTCTTAACCGTTAAAAAGAACACCCGTCCACATATTCAACATTGTGGCAGGTTGTTATTAATAACACCAAAATCCATGCCTTACACGCATGGGGAATTTCATCCTGAATCCTAAGAAAGGATATGCCGACGCCTAACACGCGTCGCCGGTTTAGTCTTTTACCGATTGAAAAAGACACCAGAATACCAGTCTGGGGTATTTTTATCCCGAAGCCTAAGTAGGGATAAGTCAGCATCTAATACACGTTGCTGGGTAGCCTATTCCCATGACAACGGCGAAGTCTACGTATTCGAAGTCGTAGCATCAAGTCTAAGGGAATTCATTCCTTTAGCACAACGTCACATGC
>NW_017973382.1:16020-21861 GCF_001876935.1 Asparagus officinalis
AAGCCGAGCCACCCTGAGGTGGCTCGGTGGCCGAGCCACCTTGGGGTGGCTTGGCCAAGAGCCGAGCCACCTCAAGGTGGCTCGGCACAGTGCCGGCCACCTCGAGGTGGCCGACAGTGGCCGACGGTGGCCGACGTTTCTCTTTTTGCGGGCACTGTCCTGAGAGCCTATAAATAGGCCACCCCCTTGTCATTTGAGAAGGTTGGAAATTTTGGAGAGAGGCGAAGCCCTGCTGGATTGGAGACTCGGAACTTAAAAAAGATTGAAACTTTGGGACTTCGGGGACTCACTCCTTCAGATCTGGTGCTCGGCGATCATCAACGTCAAATAAGGCAGGTGTTCGAGAGGATCAGATCTCAGATCTACGCAGGCATACTCCGGATCTAAGCTTGGTCTTAGATCCCGAGACTTGGACGATTGTTTCCTTGGTGAAACAATCCTCCCCGGCTATTATTTCCTTGGTGAAATAATACCCGTTGTACTGCGTAGATCCGACCGGATCTAGATCGCGCGGTGGTCCACGGCAAACAACCCCGGCGCAGGCAAAGAACCCACAAAGCGAGCGACCGCAAAACAGGAGCTCGCGATTCGTTCGACACAAAAGGAGAAAAGTTGTAATCTTTGTTTATTTTTATTTGATTTTCGTTGTAACCGGATCTTATAAAAAGACCGGATCTTTTGTAACTCAAAAAGTTGTAACTCAAGATGACAATGGAATCAATAACAAAGAAAGACACGAATTTTCCAGCGAACAATCTGGCGACCACAGTGGGAGCCACCGATCTCGCTGCCGAGATCGGAGCGTCGCAGCCGCGGATCTTGATCCCAGTCGTGGAGGAGGTCGAATACGAGTTCGATCAGACCAAGTTCGAGGAATACCTTTCATCCTCGTCTAGATCAACCTCCCCCCGCAAGTCCAAGAAGTCCAAGTTCTCTTCCAACAGAAAGGTGCGTTGGTACGAAGAAGTTGAAGCTACCAACGACGACCTCATCTCGATTGACGCCAAAGTTGCGTCAGATGAGGCTCCACCAATCTCCAACCAGATCAAGCTGGTTCCAACCAATTCCTCCGTCACCAAAGGAGCGGTGACTCTCTCAAAGAGAGCCCGCCAAAGGCAACGCCAACGCTTGGCCAAACAATTCGCCAAAGCGATGGAGTCCACCGACGGAGTCCGCTACAACGCGGGTCTGAAGAACAAGAGAGGCAAACAGCCTCAACAACAGATGAACGGCGCCTCTTCCAAGCCGCCAACAATGGAATGGGTCCGTGTCAAACGGAATCGTTCGACGCTGGAAGAACGCATCCGCAAACGCCGCGCACTATCAGCGCAGGCACGGGCTCAAGCCGAAGAAGCCCGTAGAAAGTTGCAGAAAGAAGTGGCCAAGAAGCCGCCACCAACTCGCAAAGTTTGGAGGCCAAAGTCTGAAGCGGCAATTCAGGCTAAGGAGCAACCTTTGCAGCCTCCAACCAAAATTCAACCTCCGGCGAACCCAGCTAAGTCGCCGAGAATTCCCATAGCTACTCCGGGAGATCATGCAGAATCCTCCCGAAGAAGAAAGCCAGTCTTGGAGCGCCTCGGTCCAATTCCCGATGAGCGAAGCAAAGCTCCGATCCAAGAACGTTTGGGCCCACTAAGAAAACCCCGAACGAATCAACACGCTGGGGGTCACCGCTACCTCCAACATGACAAGGAGCTCAAGGCAACTGCGCGCGCTAATTTGCGCATTGAGGTCCAAGAGCCCGCTGAGAATTCACGCCCAAAAAGGCATGTCTCAAGGCGCGTGACTCTTGAAAGTCCAAGGAAGGCAATTCGCCCTCAGATGGAAACATTATCATCTGATAGTGATAATGTTATACCTGAGAAGTCGTGCCCACACACGATAGGTTACTCCGACTGTCAAAATGACGAGTTGTACTATCGTGCTGGGGGTACGAACAGAACCAGAAAGAGGAGTCCCCGAGAACAGGAAACTCAGTGCCCTTGTTCAAAGCTCATTCGGGCGGTACTGTCTCAATGCAACTGCATCAAGGTAGTCCCCGAGAGAATTTCAGTGTTCGAAAGGCTCGGCACCGAAACGCCAAAACCAAGGTATAGGCGTTTCCGGCAAAGAAGAACGGTGGTTAAAGACGGAGAATTTCCGAGGGTCACCGCCAACATGACCAGCAAAGAGACATCGACACAGATTGATCTCAAATCGTTTCTGGAAGCGTCCCGGCGTGTAACCCGTCTGCAGTCCGGAGCCATCGCACGAGGAACTTATGGTAGGGTTCGGACAAGATTGCCTTCGGAAGATGAAGAATCGGATTCCTGCTCTGCTGTCGCATCGGACAATACAGTGTCCAGCGAAGGACAACCCCGCGAGTCATTTATGATAAGCGCGGAAGAAATGGCCAAGATGCTTGAAGACGCTTTGGCTAAGCAGAAAGAAAGTTTCAAATTCGAGATGGAGATGGCCATGCAGCAGATGAGAGAGATGCATGAGCAGCAAATCCATGCATTCAGGAACCAGCAAAGTGAATCGAACCGCCGTAACCAGATTATTCAGGAAAAGGAGCACGCAGATAGGGATGAAGCTCACAATGCCAATAACCCTCCTGTCAATACAGGGGGTGGTAACGAGGATGCCAACGAAGATACAAGTGAAGACTTGAAGATCAAAGATCTCGAGAGCAAAATCAACACATTGATCTCCGCTCAAGAGACGAAGAAAACAGGCATTCCCTGTCCATACCCACGAGAATGGGAATCGATCCCCTATCCGGCGAAGTTCAGTTTAATCAACTTCACGCCGTTCGATGGGAAGGGTTCCCCCACTCAGCATTTGATTTATTTCAAATCGCACCTGGGTATTATTTCCGGCAATGAGCCTCTGATGGTGCGGTCATTCGTCGGCACTCTTCGCGGAGCCGCCTTCGATTGGTACCGCCGCCTCAAGCCAGGAAACGTGAACAGCTGGGATGACATGGAGACCAAGTTCCTGGCCAACTTCTTCGACGACGACACCGAGATATCTATCGGATCATTGCTCGATGAGAAGCAGAAGGACGGGGAGTTAGTCGACACCTTCGTCAAAAGGTTCCGGAACAAGGCGATGAATTGCCGGGACCCGATCACAGAGGAATTCATCCTCCAAACTTGCCACAACAACCTTGCGTTGGACGTGTTGGAAGCAATGGGAACAGCACCGTCTGACACTTGGAAGGATCTGAAGGTGCGCGGTGAACAAGCCGAACGTTTCCTCCGAAGGAAGAAGGCCGAGAGGAACCTACCGACGGCTAATCCTCTGGACTCAAACTTCGCCTCTCGTGGTAAGGGCAAAACACCTGCAGCTACTGGTGGTGCTAATCAAGCGTCACAACAGCAATCCCGAAGGCAGCAAAAGACTTCGGGTCCGAGACTCCAAAGAGAGTATTCCTTCAAGGACGAAGACGTTCCAGCCATCTTCGAATCCCTCCTTGAAGGTAACAAGATCAAGCTACCACCTATCACAAATCAGGAGGAAGCTGACAACACTACGGACCCAAAGTACTGTGCATACCACAGGAGGGTCGTTCATCCCACCAAGGATTGCTTTGCTCTCAAGAATAGCATTCAGACCTTGGTTGAAGCCGGCGTCATAACGCTAAGGTAAGCCAATTGAGAATGGCAAGACTCCAAAGAGTATACGAGTATAAACTGTTTCTCAATCCTCCAACAAGTGCATGAGGTTAAACTGCTTCCTTACATACTCCAACAGGTATATGAGTCTAAACTGTTTCCTTTCTTTCACGGGAAGTTCCTGGAGAATACCATGCTTGATATTCTTAAGGATAACCCGGACACCCAACTGAGTACAATACCATACCCAGTTTTGCAAAGGAAGCTGGGGGTGGATGATTCATGTAACGGGAAGTTCCCAAAAGAAATCCATATAGTGTATTCTTAGGGATAATCCGGTCACCACAGCAAGGTGATGAATAAGAAACTCCCATTCAAATTCTCACCGCGTCTGTGCACTCAACACTCTCATCCTCTCGATTCCCCCAATGAACGAGAGGTCCACAAATCGAGCGATCAAACCTTCCTACAGTTAGGATCGTCTCAAACCTCCCAATTGGTCAAACCTTCTTACAGTTAGGACCACAGTCAAAATCCCCTCTCGATTCCCCCAATGAACGAGAGGTCCACAAATTGAGCGATCAAACCTTCCTACAGTTAGGATTGTCTCAAAACACCCACTTGGTCAAACCTTCTTACAGTTAGGACCACAGTCAAAATCCCCTCTCGATTCTCCCAATGAACGAGAGGTCCACAAATCGAGCGATCAAACCTTCCTACAGTTAGGATCGTTTCAAACCTCCCAATTGGTCAAACCTTCTTACAGTTAGGACCACAGTCAAAATCCCCTCTCGATTCCTCCAATGAACGAGAGGTCCACTTTCGAAGTTTCACTTCGATAAACGAAGAACTCATTTTTCAGATTAGATAACCAATCCTATAAAAGGTAAGTTTATCTAAATTTTCCAGATTCTCGGAGTGGACACCCCACTTTTAGTTTCTTCTTCGCTGGAAATAGAATATAAAATTCTTCCTTTCCAGAATCAAGGAATAGAATATAAAATTCTTCCTTCCTTGTATCCGGGTTCGCCTTCACCCTAAAAGAAGACCGGGAAATAGAATATAAAATTCTTACTTTCCCAAGAATTTGTCAATTTAGGATTCATCTTATGAAGTTTATCGCGAATCCTAAGCAGGGATAAGTCTGCGCCTAACACGCGCTGCCGGTTTAGTATTTTTCCGTACAAAAAGACACCAGAGTTCGATTCTGGGGTATTCTATCCCAAAACCTAAGTAGGGATAAGTCTGCGCTTAACCCGCACTGCCGGTTAGTTCTTAACCGTTAAAAAGAACACCCATCCGCATATTCAACATTGTGATAGGTTGTTATTAATAACACCAGAATCCATGCCTTACACGCATGGGGAATTTCATCCTGAATCCTAAGAAAGGATATGCCGACGCCTAACACGCGTCGCCGATTTAGTCTTTCTCCGAAGAAAAAGACTAAAGCCAGGAAGCGTGAACAGCTGGGACGACATAGAGACTAAGTTCCTCGCTAACTTCTTCGACGACGACACCGAAATATCCATCGGAACGTTGCTCGACGAGAAACAAAAGGAAGGGAAGTTGGTCGACACCTTCGTCAAAAGGTTCCGGAACAAGGCGATGAATTGTCGGGACCCGATCACTGAAGAGTTCATTCTCCAGACTTGCCACAACAACCTTGCACTGGACGTGTTGGAAGCAATGGGAACAGCACCGTCTGACACTTGGAAAGACTTGAAGGTGCGCGGTGAACAAGCCGAACGCTTCCTCCGAAGGAAGAAGTCGAGAGGAACCGACCGGCGGTTAATCCGCTGAACTCAAACTTCGCCTCTCGTGGTAAGGGTAAGGCACCTGCAGCTGCTGATGGTGGAGCGATTTAAGAAGCAGGTTTAACCTCATGTACCTGTTGGAGATTTGAGAAAGTTATACTCGTATACTCTTCGAGTGTTGTTCGCTTATTTGAGCGATATAACGCCCGCGCTTCATACCAAGGTTGGATGCTAATTCTTAAGAGCAAGCACTCCTTGGTGGGTAGAACGACCCTCCTTGATATGCACAGTACTTTGGGTACGTAGTGTTTGTCAGCTTCCTCCTTATTGTTATAGTGTGGTAGTAGGCTTGATCTTGTTACTTTCAAGGAGGGATTCGAAGATGCTGGAATCGTCTTCGTCCCTTGAAAGACTACTCTTTAGAGTCTCAGACCTGAAGTCTTTGCCTTGCCTTCGGGATTGCTGTTGTGACGTTGTGACATTAG
>NW_017973383.1:0-2749 GCF_001876935.1 Asparagus officinalis
TGACTGCTTCCAACGGCTATTTTTGTTACCGTTGCTGGGGTGTTTTTGGTCTTTTGTTTTTGGTTTTTGACTGAGTTTTGGAGTGGGTATAAATACCCTATTGCTGTTTTCTTTCAAGTCATCCAAGAGAGTTTTAAAACAAGTTTAAGAAAGTTTTAATCAAGGGTTTAAGTTTGTTTAAAGGGTGTTTATAAGCTTTTAAGTATTTGAGTGTTTTGAGTTTGTGAATTCAATTTCACAAGAGCAAGTGGAGATCATCCTTGGTGTTTGAGCATTCATTCTTCTCCCTCTCTCTTGTCATCTATAGAGAAGTTTCCTTAAACTCAATTCAAGCATTTTATAAGTTTGTTCTTAATTTCATAAGCTAGATTTCATATTGAGTTTATATTGTTTTATCTCTTTGTTCACACACAACCTATTGAGCTTATTGTACTTACATTCATAGTATAATTTGGGGTTGTGGGTTTGTGACTAACAGTAGTGCTTAATTGAGTTCTTTCTCACCTTATTAGAGAGAACAATCATTTGTCATATTGTGCTTATCGTGAGATTCACTTGTAATACACTTGTACACCGAGAGAAGTGTGTGGTGAGAGACGGGGTCGAATCCAAGAGGAGTGGCGTCGGTTGACGTGCCTAGGGAGAGGTTGTAACCGAGCACTTGAGGAGGAGGACACGGGCTAGGACCAACACTTAGTGTGTGAGGTGTGATTACATAGTGATTGTATTGTGAGGTGTAAACGTTGTTCGGGTGAACGTAGAAAACCCGGTTGTGATAGTGGAGATCTCCTCGAGGTGAGGAGCGGAGACGTAGGTCGTGGGGACCGAACTCCGTAATCATATTGTTTGTTTGTGATTGCATTGGCGCACTTACTTTTATGTTCATATCTTATATCGCCTTTGTATATTGCTTGTTGATTATATTGTAGTTTAGATTGTTTACCCTTGAGCTTATATATCCTTGCACATACATTGCCTATATCTCTTTGTTAGGATATATCTTGTTGTTCATATTGCTTATCCTAGCTCATATACATTGTTGTATTTCATACTTGCTAGGATAACTTATTAATTAATTTTAATTGGCATTAAATCGGATTAGATTAGCATAAGACCCTAATCACCCCCCCTCTAGGGTCTAACAATTGGTATCAGAGCTTGGTGCTCTTTGATTTAAGGTCTAATCGCCTTGAGTTAAAGATCCAAGTTAGCTTATTGTGCTAATCTATTTTTGAGCTTTATTTGTATCTTGCTTGCCTTTTATATTATGGATATGCATGGTTTAGGTTATGCCATCAATATTGCTCCTAGATTAGATAATTTCCCCTATGCCCAATGGTGTGTTAGATTTAAACTTTTTGTTCAATCTAAACACTTTGATTTATGGGAAATTATAGATGATGCTTATATTGTGCCCATTTTGGAGAAATCCAAGTGGAATAAAAATGATCATCGCATGTTTACTATGAACAACATTTTGTTAGAATATTTGCTAAATGCTTTTAATTCATCTATGTCTAACAAGTTTGTTCATTTTGATAGTGCTTACACCTTATGGATATTTATAGAAGCACATCAAGGAGACTTGGAGGCGATCCGACAAGCTTTGGAGGATCCCGCTTCAAGTTCATGTGGAGCATCATGCACACGGCCACTAGGCGATAGCCCTAGTGAGGTTTGCGAGTTCGAAACCATTAATGATTTACCTAATGATGAACTTGCTTGTGCTAGTGAAAAATTATTACATGCCTTTAACAAATTGCAAAATGATTTCATTAATTTACAAAGCAAGCATGAAATTTTGAAATCCGATCATGAGTTGTTAGCATCTAAGTTTGAAACTATTTCTAATGAAAATGTGATCCTTAAAGAAAACAATGAAAAATTAAAATTGGATCATGTTTCTTTAACTTCAAACGTTGCTAGTTTAACTCATGAAAGAGATAATGCCATGTTAGAAGTAAAGAACATACAAAATAACACTGCTTCTTTTATAAATGACTACTTATGTTCTACTTCTAAAAGTGCATATGTGCCTAAAAATGAAGACTTGAATCTTATGAAAAATTGCATTTCATCTTTAGATTCAACTTTGAAAATATGCATTGATAACCATAAGAAACTTATGGACAAGTGTGCTAAATCTAGTAAATCACCCATACACTATGCACACTTGTATAGCAAAGTTTACAAGTGCTCCATTTGTGGTCGTAAAGGCCATTTAGCTAAATTTTGCTATGATGCACAAAAACATAAGAATATTAATCCTTCTTGTGCATCTCATCAAGTTTCTTCATCACATGTACACACACATGCACCCATTGCTCATCATAAGCATGCTCATGTGTATAGATGTGATCATTGTGGTAGATTTGGTCATTTGGCCAAATTTTGTTTTGATTTAAAGAGAGTTTCACATTTGCAAAATAATTTTAAAAGATCATCCATGTTTGCAAATGTTTCTAAAGTTTCCCGTGCACAACCGTTTGGTCAACATAAGCAAATGCTTCCTTTCCATTGTACTTATTGCAATCGGAAGGGTCATTTGAGTAATTTTTGTTATGACCGTGTTCGTGCACCATATATGCCTAAGAGGGTTCATAACCCTAAGGCTTTGAGCTTTATTGATAGGGGTCATGTCCCTAAACAATCCGGCACCAAGAATACTTGGGTGCCAAAATAATTTTTAAGCCAAGAATTTTAGTACTTTTATTTTTCTTTTTCTTGGTTTCGAAAAATGTATTTTAAA
>NW_017973383.1:16580-21475 GCF_001876935.1 Asparagus officinalis
GGTCCGGTCGACCGAGAGCTCAAATCGGTCGACCGACAGAATTTCCGGTCGACCGACGATGGCTTTTACTGTTTCCAACGGCTAGTTTTTGTACCGTTGGCTGGGTCTTTTGGTCTTTTGTTTTGGGTGTTTTTGGCTGAGCTTTGAGTGGGTATATATACCCCATTGCTGATGTCTTTTCAAAGTAGTTAAGAGAGTTTTTTAATCAAGTTTAATAAAGTTTTTAACAAGGGTTTTAGTTTGGTTTAAGTGTGTTTAAAAAGCTTTTAAGCAAATTGAGAGTTTGTTTTTGTGATTCAATTCTACAAGAGCTTGAGGAGATCATCTATTGGTGTTTGGGCATTCAACTATTCTCCCTCCAACTCTTGATATATTGAGAAGTTTTCTAAACTCTATTTCTAGCTTTTTTATATATTTGATTATCATTGTTATTAAGCTAGAACTACATTGAGTTTAGTTTTGATTTATATCTCTTTGTTCACACACAACCTTTTGAGCTTATTGTATTTACATTCATAGTATAATTTGGGGTTGTGGGTTTGTGACTAAGAGTTGTGCTTAATTGAGTTCTCACCTTGTTTTGAGAACAATCATTTGTCATATTTGTGCTTATTGTGAGAATCACTTTGTAATACACTTGTACACCGAGTGAGGAGTGTGTGGTGAGAGTCGGGGATCGTCCCAAGAGGAGTGGCGTCGGTTGACGTGCCTAGGGAGAGGTTGTAACCGAGCACTTGAGGGAGACACGGCTAGGTCCAACACTTAGTGGGTGTAGAGTGTGATTGCAAGAGTGTGAGTTGTAGAGTTTTCGGTTAGCTAGAAAACCGAGTGTGTAGAAGAAGTTCCGGCTTCCAAACCGGATTGTGTTAGTGGATTTCTCCCCGGGAGTGGGGAGCGGAGACGTAGGACGGAAGGTCCGAACTCCGTGATCATATTGCTTGTTTGAGTGTGCTTTGGCGTTCATTCATATTTATGTTCATATCTTATATCGCCATTGTCCATAGCTCATTATTTATATGATCCACTATCTAGTTCATATTGTTTACCCCTTGTGTTAGTTTATATATCCTTGCATATATTTCACTATATGCCTCTTTGCTAGGATATATCATATTGTATATTGCTTATTCTTGCTTATAACTCTTGTATATCTATCTTGCAAGAATACAACTTGTTAATTAATTTTAATTGGCATTTAATCGGATTAGATTAGCATAAGACCCTAATCACCCCCCCTCTAGGGTCTAACAATTGGTATCAGAGCTTGGTGCTCTTTGATTTAAGGTCTAATCGCCTTGAGTTAAAGATCCAAGTTAGCTTATTGTGCTAATCTAATTTTGAGCTTTATTTGTATCTTGCTTGCCTTTTATATTATGGATATGCATGGTTTAGGTTATGCCATCAATATTGCTCCTAGATTAGATAATTTCCCCTATGCCCAATGGTGTGTTAGATTTAAACTATTTGTTAGATCTAAACATTTTGATTTATGGGAAATTATAGATGATGCTTATATTGTGCCCATTTTGGAGAAATCCAAGTGGAATAAGAATGATCATCGTATGTTTACAATGAACAATATTTTGTTAGAATATTTGCTAAATGCTTTTAATTCATCTATGTCTAACAAGTTTGTTCATTTTGATAGTGCTTACACCTTATGGAAATTTATTGAAGCACATCAAGGGGACTTGGAGGCGATCCAACAAGCTTTGGAGGATCTAACTTCAAGTTCATACGGAGCAACATGCACACGGCCACTAGGCGATAGCCCTAGTGAGGTTTGCGAGTTCGAAACAACTAATGATTTATCTAGTGATGAACTTGCGTGTGCTAGTGAAAAATTATTGCATGCCTTTAACAAATTGCAAAATGATTTTAATGATTTAAAAAGCAAGCATGATGTTTTAAAATCCGATCATGAGAAGCTAGCTTCCAATTTTGATATCATTTCCAAAGAAAATGTTGCTCTTAAAGAAAGTAATGATATGTTAAAATTGGAAAATGAGAAATTATCATCATCCATTTCTAGCTTATCTCATGCTAAGATTGATGCCATGTTAGAAGTAGAGAACATAAAGAATGATACAGCTTCTTTTATAAATAACTATTTATGTTCTACTTCTAAAAATGCATATGTGCCTAAAAATGAAGATTTGAATCTTATGAAAAATAGTATTTCATCTTTAGATTCAACTTTGAAAATATGCATTAATAATCATAAGAGGCTTATGGACATGTGTGCCAAGACTAAATCAAAATCATCTACTCATTATGCACACATGTATAGCAAAACTTATAAGTGTTCTATTTGCGGCCGTCAAGGTCATTTAGCTAAGTTTTGTTATGATGCACACAAACATAAGAATTCTAATGTTCCTTGTGCATCTCATATAGCTTCTTCATCTTGTACACTTACACATTCACATGCTCATTCTCACAAAGTTCATCATAAGCATGCTAGTGTGTTCAAGTGTGATTATTGTGGTCGTTTTGGTCATTTGGCCAAATATTGCTTTGATTTGAAAAGAAAATCTCATTTGACAAATGCTTCCAATAGACCACATGTTTTTAAATGTGATGTTTGTGGTAGGTTTGGACATCTTGCTAAATTTTGTTTTGATATACAAAAAGCTTCTAAATTGCAATATGTTCCAAATAGACCATTGTTTAAGAATGTTTCTCATTTGCAAAATAATTTTAAAAGAAAATCTTTATTTGCAAATGATTCCCGTGCACGAGCTAATGGTCCACAAAAACAAATGGATCTCTTTCATTGCACAAATTGCAATCGGAAGGGTCATTTGAATGAATATTGTTTTGACCATATTAGTGTACCACATATACCTAAGAGGGTTCATAACCCTAAGGTTTTGAGCTTAAATGATAGGGGTCATGTCCCTAAATCTTTTGGTACCAAGAGTTCTTGGGTACCAAAACAAATTTGATTTTCAAACTAAGAATTTTAATGTTTTTATCCTTCTTTATCTTGGTTTTGAAAATTATACTTTGAAATCTTTTTATATGAAAACAATTTATAATTGATAAAATCTTTTGTTTTCATGATTATTTGTTTTGTTTTGATGAGAGGTTTGTATTTATATAACCCTCCGGGTTTATTGGGTGTTTATTCCCAACTCAAGTTTACCGGATGCTAAAATGATTATATGGGTTGGAACAAGCTCAAGAGCTTGATATAATTGTTGCCTCTCTTAAAAATTGTGTTTTGATTTGTTGTTTTTGAATTCATTATAATTCACTTATATGATGATATTTATGTGTTTGTGCTAATGGATCATCTATTCGTGCTTTATAATGTATTCTATGAGTGGTTTGATCAAGTTATGTAAAGAAAATTTTTCTTTATTGATCAAACATTGTTTTTGAATATAAACTTTGATTTATGAATTCTTTTGGTTGATTTGTTTTCATTTGAAAACTTTTTGCATGATTCTCATGTTCCTCTTCTTTTGATTTCATAAATCTATTCTTTTATATGGTTTTTATATTTTTTTTGTGTTTATGAGACACTAATTTCATTTTGACATATTTATGTGTGTTCTCATTATCTTCATGTATGTGAGTAAATTTTTAGCATATTCATGTATGCTTGCTCACATATGTTTTGCCATGATCTTCATTGCATATATTCTATATGGCTTTTTGATAGGGGGAGCATTCCCTATAATTGTTTGATACTCACCTATGCTTATTTGTAGGGGGAGCTTTCGCTCTCTTAATTCTTTTGTCCCCTTTTTGATGTTGTCAAAGGGGGAGAAATATTGTGAGTATATTCTTTCTTGTTTATATGCATGATATATTATACATTGTATATTCATTTCCTTCATGCATATATTTCTTTTTGTAAATTGTTTGTCATCATCAAAAAGGGGGAGATTGTTGGCCTTCTTGTTTTGATGATGTTTAACAAACAATTTATTACTAATGTTGTTTGTCTAGTGTTTGTGCATTCCTATGTTTTGTAGACAAACAACGTTGTTGGAGGATGGATGGATTGCGCTTCAACGATCATATCCAAAGGAGGTTGGCGGAATGTCGGTGAAGCCTTGCTATTCAAAGTTCAAGATCCAAGTTCAAGCTTCATCCGTGAGATTACCAAGTCAAGCTTATTGTTGAAGATCAAGATTGCTTGGGTAATTTAGTTTAGGAATTTATATTATGTGTGTTAGTACTTTAAGCTCAATCATATACACACATACACGTTTTGGTTTTTGTATATATATAGTTATATATATACATATATGTTTTGGTTTGATAGTTTTTAAGTTTTAATATGAAACAATTTAATAAATTAGAAAACATATTTTTTGTTTCATACTCATATGCATATATATGATTTCATCAATATCAATTTTAGTTAGTTAAATGAAATCATGTTTTAGTGCATTATATGTGTATTTTGATAAAATACTACATTCATTGTTTATAGACTTCATAACAATAGTTTACATCTTTCTTCAAGTCTATAAAATCATTTTGTAAAGCATGTTTATTATCATGTCTACAATCATTCTCCAAAGTTTTACATTTTTTGGAATTTATTTGATATTTTTAAACAGTGTTTTAAAATCAGCAAAACAGGTTTTTCATGTGTCAGATTTCGGTGATAACCAGTCATTGTAGCATGTTTATTATCATGTCTACAATCATTCTCCAAAGTTTTACATTTTTTGGAATTTATTTGATATTTTTAAACAGTGTTTTAAAATCAGCAAAACAGGTTTTTCATGTGTCAGATTTCGGTCGACCGCACCGGTCGACCGATCATTTGATCTTTCTTCACTGTGCGACAAAGAGTCTGTCAGTCGACCGGTCCGGTCGACCGAAAGCTCCATCGGTCGACCGTACCGGTCGACCGACGAAGTCTCTGCCTG
>NW_017973384.1:0-21475 GCF_001876935.1 Asparagus officinalis
TTATTTCATTGTAACAATCAAAGTTGTAATGAATGCAGCAATGAATACAGCAACTTTTTCCGCAAACAGACTGTCGACCACAGTGGGAGCCAACGGCATCGCAACCGACGCCGTCGTGACGCAACCAGCACTCAAGATCGGGGTGAATGAAGAACACGAGCTCGATCAACAACGGTTCAAAGAAGGCCTCTCTTCCTCCTCCTCCAGATCCGCCTCTCCAAACGGGTACAGAAAGGTAACCTCTTTCATAAATGATTGCAGGTCCTTCGGTTCAAAAATCCAAGACCCCGTTGCCACCTCTGCACTTGCACCACGCGACGTCCCCACGTCGTCCAACCTGGTCGAGATCGCAGATCCGGATTCCTCTTCCGCCGAGGAGATGACTTCTGAAGACGCTCCGGCATTATCAAAGAGAGCACGACAAAGACAACGTCAACGTCTTGCTCGACAACTTGCCGAGGCTTTGGAGCCAATGGATGGGATCCGCTATAACGTGGATCTAAAATCCAGGCAACGCCGGGAGCAACAACGGCAAACAACCAGCCCCTCCTCCGAAGCAGAAACAAACAAATGGGTTCATGTCAAAAGAACCCGTTCTACTCTCGAGGAGCGAATCCAGAAGCGTCGCGCCTTGCGTGCGCATGCCCGAGCCCTAGTCCAAAAAGCACGAGAAATGCTAAAGGGAGAGGCCGTTAAGAGATCGCCGAGATCCGAACGAGTTTGGATGCCGAAGGCCAAAACAACGCCTGAGGTAAAAGCAGGTAATATTGCTCTCCAACCTTCGTCCATTTCAGGTCCCGAACCTTCGGTAAAGCCCCACCGCAGCGTGGATTTCCCCAAGTCTAGGAATCCCGAGAATCGAGGAAAAGCGCTTGTCAAAGGGAGCTGGAGATCGCTGAAGGAGTTTCAAGCCAACATCCAGACTGGGGGTCGTACACGACCTCCTAACAAATCGATCTCTGCAACAACCAGCTCGGCGGTGCGTGCAAAGGACCAAGAGCCCGTTAAGGTTTCACCCTCACAAAGGAGTGATTCCAAACGTGCGACTCTTGCAGAGGCCAACAAGGCAATGTCTACTCAGAAGAAGACGCGTCGAACAAACGAACGCGTTATACCTGAGAACCCATGTGAGCAGCCGATAGGTTACTCCGACGGCAACGTCGATGAGTTGTACTATCAGGCTGGGGGTGCGGATGAATCTCGAAAGAGAAACACCCGGGAAGCGGATTCTCACTGTCCGTGTACCAAAATTATCAGGGCAGTATTATCAGCCTGTAGCTGCCCCAAGACCGCTCCACAGAGGGTCTCGATATTCGAGGGAATCTCCGATGGAACGACAAAGCCCAAATCAAGGCGTTCCCACCAAAGAGGATCGATTGCTCGAGATGATGAACCCCTAGAAGTGACTATCAACATGGTCAACAAGGGAAAATCCCCAATCATTTCAAGTGATTCCGACCCTAATTCCTCTCCAGGAAGCAGGGTCAATTCGGGAACAGCTCAGCTTCAGCTAGAAGCCGTCAGATATGACAATTACTGTGGGATCCATGAGGGAGTACATTCCGATGATGAACTCTCGGATTCCTATTCCGCTCTCGCTTCTGACGACACAACGTCTAGCATAGGGCAAGCTCGAGAGGTACTCATGGTCAACACAGATCAGATAGCCAAAATCATTGAAGAGGCCCTGACTAAGCAGAAGGAAATCTTCAAGTTTGAAATGGAAGTGGCTATGCAAGAGATGAGACAAATGCACGATCAACGAATCCGAGCTTTGTCAAACCAGCTAGCTGAGTCCAATCGTCGCACCCAGAGCACTGCAGTCAACAGCAATCCGGAAGTGGTCGAAATCGTCATGGCCAACGCACCACCCAAGAATACTGGGGGTGGCCCCACTAAAATTAACAGCGCTGGGGGTGGACCCACCAGTGATGATAGCGCTGGGGGTGGACCCACCAGTAATGACAACACTGGGGGTGGCCGTATGATTCCTCTCGAAACTTATCCAAAACAGGATATGGGTGAGGCCGAAAAGATAAAGGAGCTCGAAAGAAAAATCGAAGCCCTGATGTCTGTTCGGGAGGTGAAGAGGACCGGCATTCCGTGTCCTTACCCGAGAAAGTGGGATTCGATCCCGTATCCGGCGAAGTTCAACCTGATCAACTTCACGCCGTTCAACGGAAAGGGCTCGCCCACTCAACATCTGATCTACTTCAAGTCTCACTTGGGAGTAATCTCGGGCAACGAGCCTTTGATGGTTCGGTCATTCGTTGGCACCCTTCGCGGGCCTGCCTTCGATTGGTACCGCCGTCTCAAGCCCGGAAGCATCAACAGCTGGGAGGACTTGGAAGGCATGTTTCTCGCCCATTTCTTCGATGATGACACCGAGGTGTCGATCAGGACACTCTTCGACGAGAAACAAAAAGGCGGAGAGTCGGTGGATACCTTCATCAAACGCTTCCGCAATCAGGCAATGAACTGCAGGGATCCCGTCACGGAGGAATTCCTCTTGCAGACTTGTCAGAACAACTTGTCCATTAACATCTTGGACGTGATGGGAATAGAGCCGCTCAATACCTGGAAAGAGTTGAAGGCTCGAGGAGAACAAGCTGAACGCTTCATCAGAAGGCGGAAGATCGAGAGAAACCAACCGATGGTTAATCCTCCGGATTCGGATCTCGTACCTCATGATGAAGAGGACGTACCTGCAGCAGTTATTGACGATGATCAAACGTCACAACAGCAGTCCTGGGAACAACAGGAGAATTCAGACGAGGAGCTCCAAAACGAGTACTCGTTCAAAGACGAAGACGTTCCAGCTATTTTCGAGACCCTTCTCGAAAACAACAAAATCAAACTCCCGCCCATCACGCATCAAGAGGAAGATGGCGATTCTGCGGATCCAACGTACTGCGAGTACCACAGAAGGATCCTCCACCCCACCAAGGAATGCTTTGCTCTCAAGAATAACATCCAGACCTTGGTTGAAGCCGGCGTTATAACGCTAGGGTAAGCCGATTGAAAACGGCAATACTCCAAAGAGTACAAGAGTATAAACTGTTCCTCAATACTCCAAAGAGTACAAGAGTATAAACTGTTCCTCAATACTCCAAAGAGTACAAGAGTATAAACTGTTCCTCAATACTCCAAAGAGTACAAGAGTATAAACTGTTCCTCAATACTCCAAAGAGTACAAGAGTATAAACTGTTCCTCAATACTCCAAAGAGTACAAGAGTATAAACTGTTCCTCAATACTCCAAAGAGTACAAGAGTATAAACTGTTCCTCAATACTCCAAAGAGTACAAGAGTATAAACTGTTCCTCAATACTCCAAAGAGTACAAGAGTATAAACTGTTCCTCAATACTCCAAAGAGTACAAGAGTATAAACTGTTCCTCAATACTCCAAAGAGTACAAGAGTATAAACTGTTCCTCAATACTCCAAAGAGTACAAGAGTATAAACTGTTCCTCAATACTCCAAAGAGTACAAGAGTATAAACTGTTCCTCAATACTCCAAAGAGTACAAGAGTATAAACTGTTCCTCAATACTCCAAAGAGTACAAGAGTATAAACTGTTCCTCAATACTCCAAAGAGTACAAGAGTATAAACTGTTCCTCAATACTCCAAAGAGTACAAGAGTATAAACTGTTCCTCAATACTCCAAAGAGTACAAGAGTATAAACTGTTCCTCAATACTCCAAAGAGTACAAGAGTATAAACTGTTCCTCAATACTCCAAAGAGTACAAGAGTATAAACTGTTCCTCAATACTCCAAAGAGTACAAGAGTATAAACTGTTCCTCAATACTCCAAAGAGTACAAGAGTATAAACTGTTCCTCAATACTCCAAAGAGTACAAGAGTATAAACTGTTCCTCAATACTCCAAAGAGTACAAGAGTATAAACTGTTCCTCAATACTCCAAAGAGTACAAGAGTATAAACTGTTCCTCAATACTCCAAAGAGTACAAGAGTATAAACTGTTCCTCAATACTCCAAAGAGTACAAGAGTATAAACTGTTCCTCAATACTCCAAAGAGTACAAGAGTATAAACTGTTCCTCAATACTCCAAAGAGTACAAGAGTATAAACTGTTCCTCAATACTCCAAAGAGTACAAGAGTATAAACTGTTCCTCAATACTCCAAAGAGTACAAGAGTATAAACTGTTCCTCAATACTCCAAAGAGTACAAGAGTATAAACTGTTCCTCAATACTCCAAAGAGTACAAGAGTATAAACTGTTCCTCAATACTCCAAAGAGTACAAGAGTATAAACTGTTCCTCAATACTCCAAAGAGTACAAGAGTATAAACTGTTCCTCAATACTCCAAAGAGTACAAGAGTATAAACTGTTCCTCAATACTCCAAAGAGTACAAGAGTATAAACTGTTCCTCAATACTCCAAAGAGTACAAGAGTATAAACTGTTCCTCAATACTCCAAAGAGTACAAGAGTATAAACTGTTCCTCAATACTCCAAAGAGTACAAGAGTATAAACTGTTCCTCAATACTCCAAAGAGTACAAGAGTATAAACTGTTCCTCAATACTCCAAAGAGTACAAGAGTATAAACTGTTCCTCAATACTCCAAAGAGTACAAGAGTATAAACTGTTCCTCAATACTCCAAAGAGTACAAGAGTATAAACTGTTCCTCAATACTCCAAAGAGTACAAGAGTATAAACTGTTCCTCAATACTCCAAAGAGTACAAGAGTATAAACTGTTCCTCAATACTCCAAAGAGTACAAGAGTATAAACTGTTCCTCAATACTCCAAAGAGTACAAGAGTATAAACTGTTCCTCAATACTCCAAAGAGTACAAGAGTATAAACTGTTCCTCAATACTCCAAAGAGTACAAGAGTATAAACTGTTCCTCAATACTCCAAAGAGTACAAGAGTATAAACTGTTCCTCAATACTCCAAAGAGTACAAGAGTATAAACTGTTCCTCAATACTCCAAAGAGTACAAGAGTATAAACTGTTCCTCAATACTCCAAAGAGTACAAGAGTATAAACTGTTCCTCAATACTCCAAAGAGTACAAGAGTATAAACTGTTCCTCAATACTCCAAAGAGTACAAGAGTATAAACTGTTCCTCAATACTCCAAAGAGTACAAGAGTATAAACTGTTCCTCAATACTCCAAAGAGTACAAGAGTATAAACTGTTCCTCAATACTCCAAAGAGTACAAGAGTATAAACTGTTCCTCAATACTCCAAAGAGTACAAGAGTATAAACTGTTCCTCAATACTCCAAAGAGTACAAGAGTATAAACTGTTCCTCAATACTCCAAAGAGTACAAGAGTATAAACTGTTCCTCAATACTCCAAAGAGTACAAGAGTATAAACTGTTCCTCAATACTCCAAAGAGTACAAGAGTATAAACTGTTCCTCAATACTCCAAAGAGTACAAGAGTATAAACTGTTCCTCAATACTCCAAAGAGTACAAGAGTATAAACTGTTCCTCAATACTCCAAAGAGTACAAGAGTATAAACTGTTCCTCAATACTCCAAAGAGTACAAGAGTATAAACTGTTCCTCAATACTCCAAAGAGTACAAGAGTATAAACTGTTCCTCAATACTCCAAAGAGTACAAGAGTATAAACTGTTCCTCAATACTCCAAAGAGTACAAGAGTATAAACTGTTCCTCAATACTCCAAAGAGTACAAGAGTATAAACTGTTCCTCAATACTCCAAAGAGTACAAGAGTATAAACTGTTCCTCAATACTCCAAAGAGTACAAGAGTATAAACTGTTCCTCAATACTCCAAAGAGTACAAGAGTATAAACTGTTCCTCAATACTCCAAAGAGTACAAGAGTATAAACTGTTCCTCAATACTCCAAAGAGTACAAGAGTATAAACTGTTCCTCAATACTCCAAAGAGTACAAGAGTATAAACTGTTCCTCAATACTCCAAAGAGTACAAGAGTATAAACTGTTCCTCAATACTCCAAAGAGTACAAGAGTATAAACTGTTCCTCAATACTCCAAAGAGTACAAGAGTATAAACTGTTCCTCAATACTCCAAAGAGTACAAGAGTATAAACTGTTCCTCAATACTCCAAAGAGTACAAGAGTATAAACTGTTCCTCAATACTCCAAAGAGTACAAGAGTATAAACTGTTCCTCAATACTCCAAAGAGTACAAGAGTATAAACTGTTCCTCAATACTCCAAAGAGTACAAGAGTATAAACTGTTCCTCAATACTCCAAAGAGTACAAGAGTATAAACTGTTCCTCAATACTCCAAAGAGTACAAGAGTATAAACTGTTCCTCAATACTCCAAAGAGTACAAGAGTATAAACTGTTCCTCAATACTCCAAAGAGTACAAGAGTATAAACTGTTCCTCAATACTCCAAAGAGTACAAGAGTATAAACTGTTCCTCAATACTCCAAAGAGTACAAGAGTATAAACTGTTCCTCAATACTCCAAAGAGTACAAGAGTATAAACTGTTCCTCAATACTCCAAAGAGTACAAGAGTATAAACTGTTCCTCAATACTCCAAAGAGTACAAGAGTATAAACTGTTCCTCAATACTCCAAAGAGTACAAGAGTATAAACTGTTCCTCAATACTCCAAAGAGTACAAGAGTATAAACTGTTCCTCAATACTCCAAAGAGTACAAGAGTATAAACTGTTCCTCAATACTCCAAAGAGTACAAGAGTATAAACTGTTCCTCAATACTCCAAAGAGTACAAGAGTATAAACTGTTCCTCAATACTCCAAAGAGTACAAGAGTATAAACTGTTCCTCAATACTCCAAAGAGTACAAGAGTATAAACTGTTCCTCAATACTCCAAAGAGTACAAGAGTATAAACTGTTCCTCAATACTCCAAAGAGTACAAGAGTATAAACTGTTCCTCAATACTCCAAAGAGTACAAGAGTATAAACTGTTCCTCAATACTCCAAAGAGTACAAGAGTATAAACTGTTCCTCAATACTCCAAAGAGTACAAGAGTATAAACTGTTCCTCAATACTCCAAAGAGTACAAGAGTATAAACTGTTCCTCAATACTCCAAAGAGTACAAGAGTATAAACTGTTCCTCAATACTCCAAAGAGTACAAGAGTATAAACTGTTCCTCAATACTCCAAAGAGTACAAGAGTATAAACTGTTCCTCAATACTCCAAAGAGTACAAGAGTATAAACTGTTCCTCAATACTCCAAAGAGTACAAGAGTATAAACTGTTCCTCAATACTCCAAAGAGTACAAGAGTATAAACTGTTCCTCAATACTCCAAAGAGTACAAGAGTATAAACTGTTCCTCAATACTCCAAAGAGTACAAGAGTATAAACTGTTCCTCAATACTCCAAAGAGTACAAGAGTATAAACTGTTCCTCAATACTCCAAAGAGTACAAGAGTATAAACTGTTCCTCAATACTCCAAAGAGTACAAGAGTATAAACTGTTCCTCAATACTCCAAAGAGTACAAGAGTATAAACTGTTCCTCAATACTCCAAAGAGTACAAGAGTATAAACTGTTCCTCAATACTCCAAAGAGTACAAGAGTATAAACTGTTCCTCAATACTCCAAAGAGTACAAGAGTATAAACTGTTCCTCAATACTCCAAAGAGTACAAGAGTATAAACTGTTCCTCAATACTCCAAAGAGTACAAGAGTATAAACTGTTCCTCAATACTCCAAAGAGTACAAGAGTATAAACTGTTCCTCAATACTCCAAAGAGTACAAGAGTATAAACTGTTCCTCAATACTCCAAAGAGTACAAGAGTATAAACTGTTCCTCAATACTCCAAAGAGTACAAGAGTATAAACTGTTCCTCAATACTCCAAAGAGTACAAGAGTATAAACTGTTCCTCAATACTCCAAAGAGTACAAGAGTATAAACTGTTCCTCAATACTCCAAAGAGTACAAGAGTATAAACTGTTCCTCAATACTCCAAAGAGTACAAGAGTATAAACTGTTCCTCAATACTCCAAAGAGTACAAGAGTATAAACTGTTCCTCAATACTCCAAAGAGTACAAGAGTATAAACTGTTCCTCAATACTCCAAAGAGTACAAGAGTATAAACTGTTCCTCAATACTCCAAAGAGTACAAGAGTATAAACTGTTCCTCAATACTCCAAAGAGTACAAGAGTATAAACTGTTCCTCAATACTCCAAAGAGTACAAGAGTATAAACTGTTCCTCAATACTCCAAAGAGTACAAGAGTATAAACTGTTCCTCAATACTCCAAAGAGTACAAGAGTATAAACTGTTCCTCAATACTCCAAAGAGTACAAGAGTATAAACTGTTCCTCAATACTCCAAAGAGTACAAGAGTATAAACTGTTCCTCAATACTCCAAAGAGTACAAGAGTATAAACTGTTCCTCAATACTCCAAAGAGTACAAGAGTATAAACTGTTCCTCAATACTCCAAAGAGTACAAGAGTATAAACTGTTCCTCAATACTCCAAAGAGTACAAGAGTATAAACTGTTCCTCAATACTCCAAAGAGTACAAGAGTATAAACTGTTCCTCAATACTCCAAAGAGTACAAGAGTATAAACTGTTCCTCAATACTCCAAAGAGTACAAGAGTATAAACTGTTCCTCAATACTCCAAAGAGTACAAGAGTATAAACTGTTCCTCAATACTCCAAAGAGTACAAGAGTATAAACTGTTCCTCAATACTCCAAAGAGTACAAGAGTATAAACTGTTCCTCAATACTCCAAAGAGTACAAGAGTATAAACTGTTCCTCAATACTCCAAAGAGTACAAGAGTATAAACTGTTCCTCAATACTCCAAAGAGTACAAGAGTATAAACTGTTCCTCAATACTCCAAAGAGTACAAGAGTATAAACTGTTCCTCAATACTCCAAAGAGTACAAGAGTATAAACTGTTCCTCAATACTCCAAAGAGTACAAGAGTATAAACTGTTCCTCAATACTCCAAAGAGTACAAGAGTATAAACTGTTCCTCAATACTCCAAAGAGTACAAGAGTATAAACTGTTCCTCAATACTCCAAAGAGTACAAGAGTATAAACTGTTCCTCAATACTCCAAAGAGTACAAGAGTATAAACTGTTCCTCAATACTCCAAAGAGTACAAGAGTATAAACTGTTCCTCAATACTCCAAAGAGTACAAGAGTATAAACTGTTCCTCAATACTCCAAAGAGTACAAGAGTATAAACTGTTCCTCAATACTCCAAAGAGTACAAGAGTATAAACTGTTCCTCAATACTCCAAAGAGTACAAGAGTATAAACTGTTCCTCAATACTCCAAAGAGTACAAGAGTATAAACTGTTCCTCAATACTCCAAAGAGTACAAGAGTATAAACTGTTCCTCAATACTCCAAAGAGTACAAGAGTATAAACTGTTCCTCAATACTCCAAAGAGTACAAGAGTATAAACTGTTCCTCAATACTCCAAAGAGTACAAGAGTATAAACTGTTCCTCAATACTCCAAAGAGTACAAGAGTATAAACTGTTCCTCAATACTCCAAAGAGTACAAGAGTATAAACTGTTCCTCAATACTCCAAAGAGTACAAGAGTATAAACTGTTCCTCAATACTCCAAAGAGTACAAGAGTATAAACTGTTCCTCAATACTCCAAAGAGTACAAGAGTATAAACTGTTCCTCAATACTCCAAAGAGTACAAGAGTATAAACTGTTCCTCAATACTCCAAAGAGTACAAGAGTATAAACTGTTCCTCAATACTCCAAAGAGTACAAGAGTATAAACTGTTCCTCAATACTCCAAAGAGTACAAGAGTATAAACTGTTCCTCAATACTCCAAAGAGTACAAGAGTATAAACTGTTCCTCAATACTCCAAAGAGTACAAGAGTATAAACTGTTCCTCAATACTCCAAAGAGTACAAGAGTATAAACTGTTCCTCAATACTCCAAAGAGTACAAGAGTATAAACTGTTCCTCAATACTCCAAAGAGTACAAGAGTATAAACTGTTCCTCAATACTCCAAAGAGTACAAGAGTATAAACTGTTCCTCAATACTCCAAAGAGTACAAGAGTATAAACTGTTCCTCAATACTCCAAAGAGTACAAGAGTATAAACTGTTCCTCAATACTCCAAAGAGTACAAGAGTATAAACTGTTCCTCAATACTCCAAAGAGTACAAGAGTATAAACTGTTCCTCAATACTCCAAAGAGTACAAGAGTATAAACTGTTCCTCAATACTCCAAAGAGTACAAGAGTATAAACTGTTCCTCAATACTCCAAAGAGTACAAGAGTATAAACTGTTCCTCAATACTCCAAAGAGTACAAGAGTATAAACTGTTCCTCAATACTCCAAAGAGTACAAGAGTATAAACTGTTCCTCAATACTCCAAAGAGTACAAGAGTATAAACTGTTCCTCAATACTCCAAAGAGTACAAGAGTATAAACTGTTCCTCAATACTCCAAAGAGTACAAGAGTATAAACTGTTCCTCAATACTCCAAAGAGTACAAGAGTATAAACTGTTCCTCAATACTCCAAAGAGTACAAGAGTATAAACTGTTCCTCAATACTCCAAAGAGTACAAGAGTATAAACTGTTCCTCAATACTCCAAAGAGTACAAGAGTATAAACTGTTCCTCAATACTCCAAAGAGTACAAGAGTATAAACTGTTCCTCAATACTCCAAAGAGTACAAGAGTATAAACTGTTCCTCAATACTCCAAAGAGTACAAGAGTATAAACTGTTCCTCAATACTCCAAAGAGTACAAGAGTATAAACTGTTCCTCAATACTCCAAAGAGTACAAGAGTATAAACTGTTCCTCAATACTCCAAAGAGTACAAGAGTATAAACTGTTCCTCAATACTCCAAAGAGTACAAGAGTATAAACTGTTCCTCAATACTCCAAAGAGTACAAGAGTATAAACTGTTCCTCAATACTCCAAAGAGTACAAGAGTATAAACTGTTCCTCAATACTCCAAAGAGTACAAGAGTATAAACTGTTCCTCAATACTCCAAAGAGTACAAGAGTATAAACTGTTCCTCAATACTCCAAAGAGTACAAGAGTATAAACTGTTCCTCAATACTCCAAAGAGTACAAGAGTATAAACTGTTCCTCAATACTCCAAAGAGTACAAGAGTATAAACTGTTCCTCAATACTCCAAAGAGTACAAGAGTATAAACTGTTCCTCAATACTCCAAAGAGTACAAGAGTATAAACTGTTCCTCAATACTCCAAAGAGTACAAGAGTATAAACTGTTCCTCAATACTCCAAAGAGTACAAGAGTATAAACTGTTCCTCAATACTCCAAAGAGTACAAGAGTATAAACTGTTCCTCAATACTCCAAAGAGTACAAGAGTATAAACTGTTCCTCAATACTCCAAAGAGTACAAGAGTATAAACTGTTCCTCAATACTCCAAAGAGTACAAGAGTATAAACTGTTCCTCAATACTCCAAAGAGTACAAGAGTATAAACTGTTCCTCAATACTCCAAAGAGTACAAGAGTATAAACTGTTCCTCAATACTCCAAAGAGTACAAGAGTATAAACTGTTCCTCAATACTCCAAAGAGTACAAGAGTATAAACTGTTCCTCAATACTCCAAAGAGTACAAGAGTATAAACTGTTCCTCAATACTCCAAAGAGTACAAGAGTATAAACTGTTCCTCAATACTCCAAAGAGTACAAGAGTATAAACTGTTCCTCAATACTCCAAAGAGTACAAGAGTATAAACTGTTCCTCAATACTCCAAAGAGTACAAGAGTATAAACTGTTCCTCAATACTCCAAAGAGTACAAGAGTATAAACTGTTCCTCAATACTCCAAAGAGTACAAGAGTATAAACTGTTCCTCAATACTCCAAAGAGTACAAGAGTATAAACTGTTCCTCAATACTCCAAAGAGTACAAGAGTATAAACTGTTCCTCAATACTCCAAAGAGTACAAGAGTATAAACTGTTCCTCAATACTCCAAAGAGTACAAGAGTATAAACTGTTCCTCAATACTCCAAAGAGTACAAGAGTATAAACTGTTCCTCAATACTCCAAAGAGTACAAGAGTATAAACTGTTCCTCAATACTCCAAAGAGTACAAGAGTATAAACTGTTCCTCAATACTCCAAAGAGTACAAGAGTATAAACTGTTCCTCAATACTCCAAAGAGTACAAGAGTATAAACTGTTCCTCAATACTCCAAAGAGTACAAGAGTATAAACTGTTCCTCAATACTCCAAAGAGTACAAGAGTATAAACTGTTCCTCAATACTCCAAAGAGTACAAGAGTATAAACTGTTCCTCAATACTCCAAAGAGTACAAGAGTATAAACTGTTCCTCAATACTCCAAAGAGTACAAGAGTATAAACTGTTCCTCAATACTCCAAAGAGTACAAGAGTATAAACTGTTCCTCAATACTCCAAAGAGTACAAGAGTATAAACTGTTCCTCAATACTCCAAAGAGTACAAGAGTATAAACTGTTCCTCAATACTCCAAAGAGTACAAGAGTATAAACTGTTCCTCAATACTCCAAAGAGTACAAGAGTATAAACTGTTCCTCAATACTCCAAAGAGTACAAGAGTATAAACTGTTCCTCAATACTCCAAAGAGTACAAGAGTATAAACTGTTCCTCAATACTCCAAAGAGTACAAGAGTATAAACTGTTCCTCAATACTCCAAAGAGTACAAGAGTATAAACTGTTCCTCAATACTCCAAAGAGTACAAGAGTATAAACTGTTCCTCAATACTCCAAAGAGTACAAGAGTATAAACTGTTCCTCAATACTCCAAAGAGTACAAGAGTATAAACTGTTCCTCAATACTCCAAAGAGTACAAGAGTATAAACTGTTCCTCAATACTCCAAAGAGTACAAGAGTATAAACTGTTCCTCAATACTCCAAAGAGTACAAGAGTATAAACTGTTCCTCAATACTCCAAAGAGTACAAGAGTATAAACTGTTCCTCAATACTCCAAAGAGTACAAGAGTATAAACTGTTCCTCAATACTCCAAAGAGTACAAGAGTATAAACTGTTCCTCAATACTCCAAAGAGTACAAGAGTATAAACTGTTCCTCAATACTCCAAAGAGTACAAGAGTATAAACTGTTCCTCAATACTCCAAAGAGTACAAGAGTATAAACTGTTCCTCAATACTCCAAAGAGTACAAGAGTATAAACTGTTCCTCAATACTCCAAAGAGTACAAGAGTATAAACTGTTCCTCAATACTCCAAAGAGTACAAGAGTATAAACTGTTCCTCAATACTCCAAAGAGTACAAGAGTATAAACTGTTCCTCAATACTCCAAAGAGTACAAGAGTATAAACTGTTCCTCAATACTCCAAAGAGTACAAGAGTATAAACTGTTCCTCAATACTCCAAAGAGTACAAGAGTATAAACTGTTCCTCAATACTCCAAAGAGTACAAGAGTATAAACTGTTCCTCAATACTCCAAAGAGTACAAGAGTATAAACTGTTCCTCAATACTCCAAAGAGTACAAGAGTATAAACTGTTCCTCAATACTCCAAAGAGTACAAGAGTATAAACTGTTCCTCAATACTCCAAAGAGTACAAGAGTATAAACTGTTCCTCAATACTCCAAAGAGTACAAGAGTATAAACTGTTCCTCAATACTCCAAAGAGTACAAGAGTATAAACTGTTCCTCAATACTCCAAAGAGTACAAGAGTATAAACTGTTCCTCAATACTCCAAAGAGTACAAGAGTATAAACTGTTCCTCAATACTCCAAAGAGTACAAGAGTATAAACTGTTCCTCAATACTCCAAAGAGTACAAGAGTATAAACTGTTCCTCAATACTCCAAAGAGTACAAGAGTATAAACTGTTCCTCAATACTCCAAAGAGTACAAGAGTATAAACTGTTCCTCAATACTCCAAAGAGTACAAGAGTATAAACTGTTCCTCAATACTCCAAAGAGTACAAGAGTATAAACTGTTCCTCAATACTCCAAAGAGTACAAGAGTATAAACTGTTCCTCAATACTCCAAAGAGTACAAGAGTATAAACTGTTCCTCAATACTCCAAAGAGTACAAGAGTATAAACTGTTCCTCAATACTCCAAAGAGTACAAGAGTATAAACTGTTCCTCAATACTCCAAAGAGTACAAGAGTATAAACTGTTCCTCAATACTCCAAAGAGTACAAGAGTATAAACTGTTCCTCAATACTCCAAAGAGTACAAGAGTATAAACTGTTCCTCAATACTCCAAAGAGTACAAGAGTATAAACTGTTCCTCAATACTCCAAAGAGTACAAGAGTATAAACTGTTCCTCAATACTCCAAAGAGTACAAGAGTATAAACTGTTCCTCAATACTCCAAAGAGTACAAGAGTATAAACTGTTCCTCAATACTCCAAAGAGTACAAGAGTATAAACTGTTCCTCAATACTCCAAAGAGTACAAGAGTATAAACTGTTCCTCAATACTCCAAAGAGTACAAGAGTATAAACTGTTCCTCAATACTCCAAAGAGTACAAGAGTATAAACTGTTCCTCAATACTCCAAAGAGTACAAGAGTATAAACTGTTCCTCAATACTCCAAAGAGTACAAGAGTATAAACTGTTCCTCAATACTCCAAAGAGTACAAGAGTATAAACTGTTCCTCAATACTCCAAAGAGTACAAGAGTATAAACTGTTCCTCAATACTCCAAAGAGTACAAGAGTATAAACTGTTCCTCAATACTCCAAAGAGTACAAGAGTATAAACTGTTCCTCAATACTCCAAAGAGTACAAGAGTATAAACTGTTCCTCAATACTCCAAAGAGTACAAGAGTATAAACTGTTCCTCAATACTCCAAAGAGTACAAGAGTATAAACTGTTCCTCAATACTCCAAAGAGTACAAGAGTATAAACTGTTCCTCAATACTCCAAAGAGTACAAGAGTATAAACTGTTCCTCAATACTCCAAAGAGTACAAGAGTATAAACTGTTCCTCAATACTCCAAAGAGTACAAGAGTATAAACTGTTCCTCAATACTCCAAAGAGTACAAGAGTATAAACTGTTCCTCAATACTCCAAAGAGTACAAGAGTATAAACTGTTCCTCAATACTCCAAAGAGTACAAGAGTATAAACTGTTCCTCAATACTCCAAAGAGTACAAGAGTATAAACTGTTCCTCAATACTCCAAAGAGTACAAGAGTATAAACTGTTCCTCAATACTCCAAAGAGTACAAGAGTATAAACTGTTCCTCAATACTCCAAAGAGTACAAGAGTATAAACTGTTCCTCAATACTCCAAAGAGTACAAGAGTATAAACTGTTCCTCAATACTCCAAAGAGTACAAGAGTATAAACTGTTCCTCAATACTCCAAAGAGTACAAGAGTATAAACTGTTCCTCAATACTCCAAAGAGTACAAGAGTATAAACTGTTCCTCAATACTCCAAAGAGTACAAGAGTATAAACTGTTCCTCAATACTCCAAAGAGTACAAGAGTATAAACTGTTCCTCAATACTCCAAAGAGTACAAGAGTATAAACTGTTCCTCAATACTCCAAAGAGTACAAGAGTATAAACTGTTCCTCAATACTCCAAAGAGTACAAGAGTATAAACTGTTCCTCAATACTCCAAAGAGTACAAGAGTATAAACTGTTCCTCAATACTCCAAAGAGTACAAGAGTATAAACTGTTCCTCAATACTCCAAAGAGTACAAGAGTATAAACTGTTCCTCAATACTCCAAAGAGTACAAGAGTATAAACTGTTCCTCAATACTCCAAAGAGTACAAGAGTATAAACTGTTCCTCAATACTCCAAAGAGTACAAGAGTATAAACTGTTCCTCAATACTCCAAAGAGTACAAGAGTATAAACTGTTCCTCAATACTCCAAAGAGTACAAGAGTATAAACTGTTCCTCAATACTCCAAAGAGTACAAGAGTATAAACTGTTCCTCAATACTCCAAAGAGTACAAGAGTATAAACTGTTCCTCAATACTCCAAAGAGTACAAGAGTATAAACTGTTCCTCAATACTCCAAAGAGTACAAGAGTATAAACTGTTCCTCAATACTCCAAAGAGTACAAGAGTATAAACTGTTCCTCAATACTCCAAAGAGTACAAGAGTATAAACTGTTCCTCAATACTCCAAAGAGTACAAGAGTATAAACTGTTCCTCAATACTCCAAAGAGTACAAGAGTATAAACTGTTCCTCAATACTCCAAAGAGTACAAGAGTATAAACTGTTCCTCAATACTCCAAAGAGTACAAGAGTATAAACTGTTCCTCAATACTCCAAAGAGTACAAGAGTATAAACTGTTCCTCAATACTCCAAAGAGTACAAGAGTATAAACTGTTCCTCAATACTCCAAAGAGTACAAGAGTATAAACTGTTCCTCAATACTCCAAAGAGTACAAGAGTATAAACTGTTCCTCAATACTCCAAAGAGTACAAGAGTATAAACTGTTCCTCAATACTCCAAAGAGTACAAGAGTATAAACTGTTCCTCAATACTCCAAAGAGTACAAGAGTATAAACTGTTCCTCAATACTCCAAAGAGTACAAGAGTATAAACTGTTCCTCAATACTCCAAAGAGTACAAGAGTATAAACTGTTCCTCAATACTCCAAAGAGTACAAGAGTATAAACTGTTCCTCAATACTCCAAAGAGTACAAGAGTATAAACTGTTCCTCAATACTCCAAAGAGTACAAGAGTATAAACTGTTCCTCAATACTCCAAAGAGTACAAGAGTATAAACTGTTCCTCAATACTCCAAAGAGTACAAGAGTATAAACTGTTCCTCAATACTCCAAAGAGTACAAGAGTATAAACTGTTCCTCAATACTCCAAAGAGTACAAGAGTATAAACTGTTCCTCAATACTCCAAAGAGTACAAGAGTATAAACTGTTCCTCAATACTCCAAAGAGTACAAGAGTATAAACTGTTCCTCAATACTCCAAAGAGTACAAGAGTATAAACTGTTCCTCAATACTCCAAAGAGTACAAGAGTATAAACTGTTCCTCAATACTCCAAAGAGTACAAGAGTATAAACTGTTCCTCAATACTCCAAAGAGTACAAGAGTATAAACTGTTCCTCAATACTCCAAAGAGTACAAGAGTATAAACTGTTCCTCAATACTCCAAAGAGTACAAGAGTATAAACTGTTCCTCAATACTCCAAAGAGTACAAGAGTATAAACTGTTCCTCAATACTCCAAAGAGTACAAGAGTATAAACTGTTCCTCAATACTCCAAAGAGTACAAGAGTATAAACTGTTCCTCAATACTCCAAAGAGTACAAGAGTATAAACTGTTCCTCAATACTCCAAAGAGTACAAGAGTATAAACTGTTCCTCAATACTCCAAAGAGTACAAGAGTATAAACTGTTCCTCAATACTCCAAAGAGTACAAGAGTATAAACTGTTCCTCAATACTCCAAAGAGTACAAGAGTATAAACTGTTCCTCAATACTCCAAAGAGTACAAGAGTATAAACTGTTCCTCAATACTCCAAAGAGTACAAGAGTATAAACTGTTCCTCAATACTCCAAAGAGTACAAGAGTATAAACTGTTCCTCAATACTCCAAAGAGTACAAGAGTATAAACTGTTCCTCAATACTCCAAAGAGTACAAGAGTATAAACTGTTCCTCAATACTCCAAAGAGTACAAGAGTATAAACTGTTCCTCAATACTCCAAAGAGTACAAGAGTATAAACTGTTCCTCAATACTCCAAAGAGTACAAGAGTATAAACTGTTCCTCAATACTCCAAAGAGTACAAGAGTATAAACTGTTCCTCAATACTCCAAAGAGTACAAGAGTATAAACTGTTCCTCAATACTCCAAAGAGTACAAGAGTATAAACTGTTCCTCAATACTCCAAAGAGTACAAGAGTATAAACTGTTCCTCAATACTCCAAAGAGTACAAGAGTATAAACCAGGAGTCATATGAGAATCAGTCCTAGCGGCTGGTCCTATGATTGCACTCATTAGTCAAAAGACAGATAAACATAGGAAAGTACAATATCCCTGAATCGTATACATACCTGCAAGCCCGTCGCTCTGAGGCAAACTGGATATGCCAGGGATAGATACCGGGCTAACTCCAATGGTAGACGCTGCGATAATCAATCATTCATTAGTCATATGAAATATCGGGCAAGAGGGAGAAAATCAGATATATACCGGTAGATGAATCGTTCCCGAAGAATGGTCTCTCGGTCCCTCTGGAAGTCTGCTCAGCCAGCATGTCAGCTAATAAGCCGGCATCCGGCTTCGAGAAGCTTGGCCCCTCCATCGCAACATCTGCAGGGTAACCCAAATGTTGAAGGATGAGGAAAGCTCAAACGAGAAATCTTCCTTCACCTTACATAAGGAAAATGACATTGGATGCGGATATACCTGAATAAGGGATTGTGGGCTCGACATTACTTATCTGCTCAAGATCGATGTTAAGGTCGATGCCCAAAGACCCATCGTGAAAAGCGTCGCACATTTGTTGCACAAAGCAATCCATGTTGTCAACGCCAGGGGACGCCGAACCCGGTGGGAGTTCGCCCTCCTCGAAGAAACCTGAAGCACAAAACATGGTCACAAATCCCCAAAAGGTAAACAACCTTGAAGCAAGAGCAATTGAATGTTACCTCCCCCTCCATCAGCGGTGCTCCCTAAGTCCACTCCATAGGGACGCTGACCGTCATGGGGCTTATGGGCGGTCTTCTTCCTCTTCGGAGCACCCACCCTCCGAGGGCCAACGGGTTGAACATGCGCAGGCCTATCACACGTTTCAACGTGTGTAGGAGCTGAGGGCTCATGATCACCGGCTGTCCTACCTAAAATGACAATAGCCATTTCAATGAAAAAGAGCTGTCATTTATGGAAAAGGAAAATTAAAAGAGACAGGACAAACCGGTATCGAGATCCCCTCTGCCGGTATCTGCATCCACACACTCTTCCTCGGAGGTCTCATCATCATCATCCGTAGGGAGGAGCTCTTCTTCGTCTGTGAGAAGAGATTTGGCATGCCCTTTTTTCCGCTTCCGAGCAAGCTCAGCCTTGCGAATCGCCACCATAGCAGCCCGGACTGCATACTCGGACTGCAACTCTGAGAGGCTCTTCACGCTGATGGACTCATAGGCAGAAAGCAACCACTTGCAGCTGAGGAAAGTGATCAGTGGCTTACGCCTATACGAAGGAAGAGCAAAGCGAGCTCCAGTACATCCCACCATCGTCCATAGCCACGCTCGTACGCCATCAATCAATCCTCCCTCAACCTGAAGGCTACGGCTCGGATTCCCAACATACAGTTGGTCATAACCGAACTGGCGAGCAAAGCGGCAAGGGAGATAAGGCTCTATGTAGCACTGGTTCTTCACCCGGAGGACAAGATATCCAACACGGATGTTCACTAGCCACCGGAAACAACCAGCATCAAGAATAGTCCGATCGCTTCTGGGTTTCTCCTCATCAACCAGCGCATCGCCATAGCGACCTGAAAAATGAGGGAAACACTTAAAGAATTCCCAACTCTTGCGGACTCGAAGCTCTTGCTGCACATCACTAAACTTGTTCCCGAGCCATCTGCTCTTCTCCAACAGCTGTATGAAGGGGACGGGGATGTCAACAACACTGGGCGCTGACATCAAGTCAGGACGGTGAAGAACGAACCACGCCATCAGATATGCATAAGGGAGCTCAACCTTCGGACAAACAAGCTCAGCTGATGGTGCAGAGCCCATATGTGTGAAACTACTGACCAGACCCCTGAGCCCGCAATGGATGCTAGCAACCATTGCTGGGAGCAGGGAAAGCTCTCTCCCGTAGGCTAGCTGAACTGCAGGGAAGAGCACCTCGATGGGTAGAGCGTCTGAAGACTGATGCGGGACGACACACTTCTTCAACCAGAGGGCGAGATAGCCTGCTAATAGAGTCCGGGGCCCAATGGACTTCTGGGCACGGCAGAGAAAAGAACGAAACTTGGTCCCCGCGGGAAAAGTTCCCTCAGCACTAGCAATAGTGTAGGATTGAGCCTCAGTCTTCTCCAGCAACTCATTAACCGCAGAAGGGGACAATATATCTAGCTCATGAACAGACTCGTCGGAGTTACCCTCCAAGTTCTGGAACAAATAGCAGGCAAACTGTTTCAAACTGACCTGCCTCTTCCTCTTCGCTTGAGGAGAAGTCTGAACCAAGGAGGTGTGATAATGACAGGTAAGATCCCAGAGAGTGTCATACATGTCGGGAGTATCTTTCTTCATACACTCCAGCTGTTGGTTCGAGGGGAAATACTCCTGATACGGACAATCTCCCATCGGAAGACCCGAAACATAATGCATCTCATGCAAAGCTAGCCCTAGCTCACCACCACTGGTCAGAAAAGTGTTGCTGTCAGGCATGTAGGTCTCCAGCAAAGCCAAGAAATGGCGACAGCTGACTGGGATTCCGTACATAGTAGCTCGTATGGGCACGTACAACCCACTGCTCTTCAGATCCCTCTCCCAGCGCGCCAAGACGAAATCAGTCATGCGAGCCCACCACCCTTTGGCTAGTGAGGAAGCCCAGCCATAGCATCTGAACTCTATTGAAGATAACCGTCTCCCCAAAAGAGCTAGACGATTACTCACAGTAGAGGCAGCTGCTGACACCTCGCCTGGGGGTGCAGTGTCAAGACCCATAATCCCGGGTCGAAGACCACGAACGTCAGGATACCCGTTAGAGCCGGGGGTCTTGTGGTGAGTGACATATCCGCACTGTACCCGCTCAGCATCTTCAGTAAGAGGCCAAGACATCTGCCTGTCCACGGCCTGCCCCTTCAAGTGACTGAAGGAATATTGGCGTGGAATCGAAGGGATGTACAAACAAGCTCCACCATCAAAAGTCAGCCAGTGCTCCTCTTCAAGAGTCAATATAGCGGGGTCCTCAACATGATCCCCGAACAAGAAGCTCGGCTTCTGTAAAGCCTGAGTGGAAGTAGAATCAGCGGTAAAGGTGGCGTCTGTGATAAGCTGGCGCAAGCAGTGGCGCCCTCCTTCCCGTATTAAGCGACAAGATTCATCTGAGCGACCTCTATCGAATCGAGGAAGTGGGCTAACAGCCTGTCTAAGGGAAGCCGAAGAGAAGACCCCCCGACTACAACCGGTGTTGGCGTGAGGAGGAAGACTACCCGAGGGGAATTCCACTGCAATAACGCACAAGGGTGGAGTCAGAAAATTCATAAGAAAAATGATAGACTCATTCACGGAATAATTGGAGAGACGATTTTGAGCGTCCTACACCGGAAGAACGGCATGCACCATCACGTGAATAACGTGGTGACATACACCGGCCTATAAGGCGTAGGACGACACAAAATCGCCCCAATATACCGGAAGACTTGAATTGGCTAAGCAAAACAAGTCTCAAACCTTACCCTCCGCGAGAGAGGTATCGGTTCTTCCTTCATGACCCGCAAAGAGGTCAATCAGGGATGCAAAAAAAAAAATAATCCGCATAAATCCTCACCCCCGAAAAAGGAGGCCGCAGGGGAAGATGTTGAGGGAACCTCTTCCTCACTATG
>NW_017973385.1:0-2944 GCF_001876935.1 Asparagus officinalis
AAGAAACAAGCAGAGACTTCGTCGGTCGATCGGTGCGGTCGACCGATGGAGCTTTCGGTCGACCGGACCAGTCGATCGACAGACTCTCTATCGCCCAGTGAAGAAAGATCAAATGATCGGTCGACCGGTGCGGTCGACCGAAAACTGACATATGAAAATCTGATTTGCTGATTTTAAAATGCTGTTTAAAAATATCAAATAAATTCCAAAAAATGTAAAACTTTGGGGAATGATTGTAGACATGATAATAAACATGCTACAGCGACTGGTTATCAGAAAGGACCTCCCAAATGAAAAACATCATTATTTTACAAAATAGTCCAAAACATAAAAATATGAGATACTTGAATTTTGATGTTTTGATAATGAATATAGTATTTTATCAAAATACACATATAATATACTAAAACATGATTTCATGGAACTAAATAAAATTGATATTGATGAAATCATATAAATGTATTAAGTATGAAACAAAAATATGTTTTCTAATTATATTCAATTGTTTCATAGTAAAACTTAAAAACTATCAAACCAAAACATATATGTATATATATAACTATATATATATACATGGAAACCAATAAATGTGTGTGTGTGTATGATATTGAGCTTAAAGTACCAACACACATAATATAAACTCCTAAACTAAATTACCCAAGCAATCTTGATCTTCAACTTGGTAATCGCGCGGATGAAGCTTGAACTTGGATCTTGAACTTTGAATAGCAAAGCTTCACCGACATTTCGCCAACCTCCTTTGGATATGATCGTTGAAGCTCTATTCCATCCATCCTCCAACAACGTTGTTTGTCTACAATATATAAGAATGTACAAACACTAGACAAACAACATTAGTAGTAAATTGTTTGTAAATCATCATCAAAACAAGAAGGCCAACAAAATCCCCCTTTTTGATGATGACAAACAATTTACAAAAAGGAATATATGCATGAAGGAAATGAACATATACAAGATAATAACTCACATGCATATAAACAAACAAGATAGATATACTCACAATATTTCTCCCCCTTTGACAACATCAAAAAGGGGACAAAAGAATAAGAGAGCGAAAGCTCCCCCTATCAATAAGCATAGATGAGTATAAAGCAAATATAGAGAATAGCTCCCCCTATCAAAAAGCCATATGAAATATAAGCAATAAAGGATCATGGCAAACATGTGAGCAAGCATAAATACTATGCCAAAAATCACTCACATACAAGAGATAATGAGAACATATATAAGTATGTCAAGATGAACATATTGTCTCATATCATGAAACCCAATGTATAAAATAGATTTATGAAATCAAAAGAAGAGAAACATGAGAATCATGTAAAAAAGTTTTCAAATGAAAACAAATCAACCAATGAAATCATAAATCAAAGTTTAAATCCAAAAACGATGTTTGATCAATCAAGAAAATTTTCTTTGTGGGATTTGATCAAACCACATATGGAATACATTATAAGGCACGAATAGATGATCCATAAGCACAAACACATAAATATCATCATATAAGTGAAATATAATGAATTCAAAGCAACAAATCAAAACAAAATCTTTAACAAAAGAATTTCAACAGAGGCAACAATATATCAAGCTCTAAAGCTTGTTCTAACCCATATAATCATTCTAGCATCCGGTAAACATGATTTGGGAATAAACACCCAATAAACCCGGGGGGTTATATAAATACAAACCTCTCATCAAAATCAAAGCTAGGAATTATGAAAACAAAAGAATTTGACCAATAAAAGGAATTGTTTTCATAAAAGTTTAAAATACATTTTTCAAAACCAAGAAAAAGAAAATAAAAACTTCTAAAGTTCTTGGTTTAAAAAATTAAATTTATTTTGGTACCCAAGAACTCTTGGTACCAAAAGATTTAGGGACATGACCCCTATCATTCAAGCTCAAAGCCCTAGGGTTATGAACCCTCTTAGGCGCATATGGTGCACGAACACGGTCATAACAAAAATTACTCAAATGACCCTTCCGATTATAATAAGTACAATGGAAAGGAAACATTTGCTTATGTTGACCAAACGGTTGTGCACGGGAAACATTAGAAACATTTGCAAACATGGATGGTCTTTTAAAATTGTTTTGCAAATGTGAAACTTTCTTTAAATCAAAACAAAATTTGGCCAAATGACCAAATCTACCACAATGATCACATCTATACACATGAGCATGCTTGTGATGAACTTTATGAGTGTGTGCATGTACATGTGTGTGTGATGAAGAAGCCTTATGAGATGCACAAGAAGCATTGATATTACTATTTTTAGATTTTTGTGCATCATAGCAAAATTTAGATAAATGGCCTTTACGACCACAAATAGAGCACTTATAAATTTTGCTATACATGTGTGCATGATGTGTGATATGTTTAGGTGTAGTAGCATGAGACTTAGCACACATGTTCATAAGCTTATCATGGTTTACCATACATGTTTTTAAGGTTGAATCTAAACAAGATATGCGATGTTTAACTTGACTCAACTCAACATTTTGCATACATGTATAGGAAATAGAAGTAGATGAAACATTATCATTTCTAAAAGAATTAAACTCATTTCTAATAGTTTCTACTTCTATCATGGCATCATTATTAGCATGAGTTAAGCTAGATATAGATGAAGTCAATTTTTCATTTTCCAATTTTAACATATCATTAATTTCTTTAAGAGCAACATTTTCTTGAGAAATAATATCAAAATTGGAAACTAGCTTATCATGATTGGATTTTAAACCAACATGCTTGCTTTTAAGATCAATAAAATTATTTTGCAATTTAGTGTAGGCATGCGATAATTTCTCATATGCACAAGCGAGTTCATCAATAGATAAATCATTATCGGAATCAGAATCGCTTACTACACAAGAGTTATCCTCTTGTGGCCGTGTGCATGATGCTCCACATGAACTTGAA
>NW_017973385.1:18544-21472 GCF_001876935.1 Asparagus officinalis
TTTAAAATACATTTTTCGAAACCAAGAAAAAGAAAAATAAAAGTACTAAAATTCTTGGCTTAAAAATTATTTTGGCACCCAAGTATTCTTGGTGCCGGATTGTTTAGGGACATGACCCCTATCAATAAAGCTCAAAGCCTTAGGGTTATGAACCCTCTTAGGCATATATGGTGCACGAACACGGTCATAACAAAAATTACTCAAATGACCCTTCCGATTGCAATAAGTACAATGGAAAGGAAGCATTTGCTTATGTTGACCAAACGGTTGTGCACGGGAAACTTTAGAAACATTTGCAAACATGGATGATCTTTTAAAATTATTTTGCAAATGTGAAACTCTCTTTAAATCAAAACAAAATTTGGCCAAATGACCAAATCTACCACAATGATCACATCTATACACATGAGCATGCTTATGATGAGCAATGGGTGCATGTGTGTGTACATGTGATGAAGAAACTTGATGAGATGCACAAGAAGGATTAATATTCTTATGTTTTTGTGCATCATAGCAAAATTTAGCTAAATGGCCTTTACGACCACAAATGGAGCACTTGTAAACTTTGCTATACAAGTGTGCATAGTGTGTGGGTGATTTTGTAGCACTAGATTTAGCACACTTGTCCATAAGTTTCTTATGGTTATCAATGCATATTTTCAAAGTTGAATCTAAAGATGAAATGCAATTTTTCATAAGATTCAAGTCTTCATTTTTAGGCACATATGCACTTTTAGAAGTAGAACATAAGTAGTCATTTATAAAAGAAGCAGTGTTATTTTGTATGTTCTTTACTTCTAACATGGCATTATCTCTTTCATGAGTTAAACTAGCAACGTTTGAAGTTAAAGAAACATGATCCAATTTTAATTTTTCATTGTTTTCTTTAAGGATCACATTTTCATTAGAAATAGTTTCAAACTTAGATGCTAACAACTCATGATCGGATTTCAAAATTTCATGCTTGCTTTGTAAATTAATGAAATCATTTTGCAATTTGTTAAAGGCATGTAATAATTTTTCACTAGCACAAGCAAGTTCATCATTAGGTAAATCATTTATGGTTTCGAACTCGCAAACCTCACTAGGGCTATCGCCTAGTGGCCGTGTGCATGATGCTCCACATGAACTTGAAGCGGGATCCTCCAAAGCTTGTCGGATCGCCTCCAAGTCTCCTTGATGTGCTTCTATAAATATCCATAAGGTGTAAGCACTATCAAAATGAACAAACTTGTTAGACATAGATGAGTTAAAAGCATTTAACAAATATTCTAACAAAATGTTGTTCATGGTAAACATGCGATGATCATTTCTGTTCCACTTGGATTTCTCCAAAATGGGCACAATATAAGCATCATCTATAATTTCCCATAAATCAAAGTGTTTAGATTGAACAAAATGTTTAAATCTAACACACCATTGGGCATAAGGGAAATTATTTAACCTAGGAGCAATATTAATGGCATAACCTAAACCATGCATATCCATAATATAAAAGGCAAGCAAGATACAAATAAAGCTCAAAAATAGATTAGCACAATAAGCTAACTTGGATCTTTAACTCAAGGCGATTAGACCTTAAATCAAAGAGCACCAAGCTCTGATACCAATTGTTAGACCCTAGAGGGGGGGTGATTAGGGTCTTATGCTAATCTAATCCGATTTAAGTGCCAATTAAAATTAATTAACAAGTATATTCTTGCAAGATAGATATACAAGAGTTATGTGCAAGAATAAGCAATATGAACAAAGGTAAATATCCTAGCAATGATATATACTATGAGATATATGCAAGGATATATGAGCTAACACAAGATGATATATCCTATCAAAGAGATATACAATATGATATATGTATAGGATATGTAAACTAACACAAGGGGTAAACAATCTAAACAAGATAGTGGATGATATAGATAATGAGCTAATGACAATGGCGATATAAGATATGAACATAAATATGAATGAACGCCAAAGCACACTCAAACAAGCAATATGATCACGGAGTTCGGACCTTCCGTCCTACGTCTCCGCTCCCCACTCCCGGGGAGAAATCCACTAACACAATCCGGTTTGGAAGCCGGAACTTCTTCTACACACTCGGTTTTCTAGCTAACCGAAAACTCTACAACTCACACTCTTGCAATCACACTCTACACCCACTAAGTGTTGGACCTAGCCGTGTCTCCCTCAAGTGCTCGGTTACAACCTCTCCCTAGGCACGTCAACCGACGCCACTCCTCTTGGGACGATCCCCGACTCTCACCACACACTCCCTCTCTCTAGGCACGTCAACCGACGCCACTCCTCTTGGGACGATCCCCGACTCTCACCACACACTCCTCACTCGGTGTACAAGTGTATTACAAAGTGATTCTCACAATAAGCACAAATATAACAAATGATTGTTCTCAAAATCAAGGTAGAACTCAATTAAGCACAACTCTTAGTCACAAACCCACAACCCCAAATTATACTATGAATGTAAATACAATAAGCTCAAAAGGTTGTGTGTGAACAAAGAGATATAAATCAAAACTAAACTCAATGTAGTTCTAGCTTAATAACAATGATAATCAAATATATAAAAAAGCTAGAAATAGAGTTTAGAAAACTTCTCAATATATCAAGAGTTGGAGGGAGAATAGTTGAATGCCCAAACACCAATAGATGATCTCCTCAAGCTCTTGTGGAATTGATTCACAAAAACTAAAACACTCAAATGCTTAAAAGCTTATAAACACATTTTAAACACACTTAAACCCTTGATTAAAACTTTCTTAAACTTGTTTTTAAAACTCTCTTTATTGCTTGAAAGAAAACAGCAATGGGATATTTATACCCACTCCAAAACTCAGCCAAAAACCCAAAACAAATGACAGAAAAGTCCCCAGAAGACAGCTCAGAAAAATAGCCGTTAGTGTCTAA
>NW_017973386.1:0-21469 GCF_001876935.1 Asparagus officinalis
CCGAACAGGCCTTAACATGAAATCGATTTACTGCTAGTTCTAGGCCAAATTCTATTTTAGGTCAAATCTGTTATTTCTAATCGATTTCATGTTAGTTCTAATTGATTTCTTATTAGTTCAGATGAATTTCAAGCTAGTTCTAACACAAACAGTCGTTAGTGATTTTTTCTTAATTGTGTTATGTTATTAGTTTATAGTTTCTATTGATTTAGTTAATGATTATTTGTTTTGTTTATGTTATTTATTTGCAGCGCTTCCCAATGACAATATAGATTGTGGCCCGCAGTTATCAACGGCCACCGTTATCGACGGCCACATGTGTTTTTTTCTATTGATTTAGTTAATGATTATTTGTTTTGTTTATGTTATTTATTTGCAGCGCTTGCCAATGACAATATAGATTGTGGCCAGCCTCCTCAACGGCCGCCGTTATCGACGGCCACATGTGTTTCAGATAGGATCCCAATTGACAATCCTTCCGGAGATAATGTTTTGATGGTTGACCCCATCTACCAGGTAGAACAAACAATATCTCAGCTATAAGTAACATAGGCAAAAGAACCCACATTTGCAGGTAGAACTTGCGTTAGCTGGAGGTAGAACTAACAAGAGAACATATAGAACTAACACGGGAGCAGCTATAACTAACATAGGCATTGGAACCAACATTTATACTAAATAAACGCTAGCTAGAGGTAGAACTAACACGAGAATAGCTAGAACTAATACGGTAGCAGTTAGAACTAACAATTACACCTAGAACTAATACGGGAGCCGTTAGAACTAACAATTACACAACTAGAACTAACAATTACACAGTAGAACTAACACCATAGGGTTAGGTGGTTTTCGTTGATCCAGTGTGCGAGCCGGTGGGGTTATCTGGATGAGGAGCATTGGCGGTGGGGAGAGCCCTCGGCAAATTGGATCCCCCGACCCCTTGGTTCTGGAGGAACAGCAGCCATTGGTCTCTCTCAACAGTCATGTGCCTGCCGTCCCAACTAACCTCCTGTAACTCTGGGTCAGTATTAAAAGGCTGCGCACGCAGAGCCTCTAAGCTTATGCGAGTGGATCCCTCAGTCCTCTCCAAATCCCCCCTGCCGAGTACCTGCATGACGACGTGGCCTTCCCTTAGGATCCCGTCAACTGGGGAGATGTAACGAAAACGAACATGCTTTGGGACATCAGATAAATCCCTAATCTTCAGAAGCACTTTCAACTCTTTGAAGTTATCATGTGTTATTTCACCACATGATATCATGATGCATTCACCGATACCATCGAGCAGAGATTGCAGAAAGTCAAAATCCCAGAGATGGTATGGGAGGTGGAATAGGCGGATCCATACTGGAAAAGGTTGGGGAACCGTTGAAAGCCTGAGATCCTCCTTCCATCGGCGGAATCTGCCCGTAAAGGTGCCCCCATCTACCAGGCCGAGCTCTGTGGCTTGGGTAAGAAGGGCGACGGATGGAAACTGCACCATGAAGCTCTTTCCTGGCGCTTCTTTGATTTGATAGGGCCATGAACTACGATTGAAGCGAAAAGCCAGCATCTCTCTGAGCTCCTGGACGGATGGATGGCCAGACCTAAGATTGAAGATTGCGAACGCGGAGAGATGTAGGATGGTGCTGGCGGTGTTGGCAGGGACGGTAAGCATCCTGGGAGGGGCACGAAAAGTAATACCGTGATGACAATCTCGAGAGGTATGCCCTGACCCATGGCAGTGTGTACAGATGCCATCCATAGCCATCTGTGATGGTTTATGACAGAGATTGAAGACGCTGGACTTAGGTATTCGTTTGGGGATGAGGGATTTAGAGAGGCGCCTGTTCTGGTGTAAAAGGCGCCTGTTCTGGTGTAAAAGGACAAAGCTCGAATATCGAGGGAAATTCTATTTTAACACCCTTTCCTGAACTGGAAAGACACGGATATTATGATGTGATCTGTTGGGGTGATAGACATGTCTTGGAAAGCAGCGAACATATTAATGATGTAACATCTAGAACTAACACTTACTCAAATAGAGCGCTAGCGAAATTAGAACTGACTGTAAGTAAACTAGAACTAACATTTAATCAATATGAACTAACGTAGCATCTATAACCAGCATGGTCGATAGAAATAGCGGAGGCTGCGGTTAGAACTAACACTTTAAATCTAGGACTGCCTGCATATAAATGCCTACTAACATTATGACAATTAGAACTAACGTTGTAAGTATTTTCATGTTGAATATTTCCTTTTTTACTTTCAACTTGAGCAAATACTGATTGAATAATATGTTTCTTATGAACTCAGAAAACTTTACTTCGTTATCCTCCTTCGTATTTCAAGTAGAACCAGCTTTTTTGCTTGAGTTTCAATTAGAACTATCACCAAAACAACTAGATCTAACACGAGATGGAGTAGAACTAACACGATACGGTTCGTAACTGACTGTATATAAGTTAGTTCTAAGTCGTGCTGGCGAACATTATGACAATTAGAACTAACGTTGTAAGTATTTTCATGTTGAATATTTCCTTTTTTACTTTCAACTTGAGCAAATACTGATTGAATAATATGTTTCTTATGAACTCAGAAAACTTTACTTCGTTATCCTCCTTCGTATTTCAAGTAGAACCAGCTTTTTTGCTTGAGTTTCAATTAGAACTATCACCAAAACAACTAGATCTAACACGAGATGGAGTAGAACTAACACGATACGGTTCGTAACTGACTGTATATAAGTTAGTTCTAAGTCGTGCTGGCGAACATTATGACAATTAGAACTAACGTTGTAAGTATTTTCATGTTGAATATTTCCTTTTTTACTTTCAACTTGAGCAAATACTGATTGAATAATATGTTTCTTATGAACTCAGAAAACTTTACTTCGTTATCCTCCTTCGTATTTCAAGTAGAACCAGCTTTTTTGCTTGAGTTTCAATTAGAACTATCACCAAAACAACTAGATCTAACACGAGATGGAGTAGAACTAACACGATACGGTTCGTAACTGACTGTATATAAGTTAGTTCTAAGTCGTGCTGGCGAACATTATGACAATTAGAACTAACGTTGTAAGTATTTTCATGTTGAATATTTCCTTTTTTACTTTCAACTTGAGCAAATACTGATTGAATAATATGTTTCTTATGAACTCAGAAAACTTTACTTCGTTATCCTCCTTCGTATTTCAAGTAGAACCAGCTTTTTTGCTTGAGTTTCAATTAGAACTATCACCAAAACAACTAGATCTAACACGAGATGGAGTAGAACTAACACGATACGGTTCGTAACTGACTGTATATAAGTTAGTTCTAAGTCGTGCTGGCGAACATTATGACAATTAGAACTAACGTTGTAAGTATTTTCATGTTGAATATTTCCTTTTTTACTTTCAACTTGAGCAAATACTGATTGAATAATATGTTTCTTATGAACTCAGAAAACTTTACTTCGTTATCCTCCTTCGTATTTCAAGTAGAACCAGCTTTTTTGCTTGAGTTTCAATTAGAACTATCACCAAAACAACTAGATCTAACACGAGATGGAGTAGAACTAACACGATACGGTTCGTAACTGACTGTATATAAGTTAGTTCTAAGTCGTGCTGGCGAACATTATGACAATTAGAACTAACGTTGTAAGTATTTTCATGTTGAATATTTCCTTTTTTACTTTCAACTTGAGCAAATACTGATTGAATAATATGTTTCTTATGAACTCAGAAAACTTTACTTCGTTATCCTCCTTCGTATTTCAAGTAGAACCAGCTTTTTTGCTTGAGTTTCAATTAGAACTATCACCAAAACAACTAGATCTAACACGAGATGGAGTAGAACTAACACGATACGGTTCGTAACTGACTGTATATAAGTTAGTTCTAAGTCGTGCTGGCGAACATTATGACAATTAGAACTAACGTTGTAAGTATTTTCATGTTGAATATTTCCTTTTTTACTTTCAACTTGAGCAAATACTGATTGAATAATATGTTTCTTATGAACTCAGAAAACTTTACTTCGTTATCCTCCTTCGTATTTCAAGTAGAACCAGCTTTTTTGCTTGAGTTTCAATTAGAACTATCACCAAAACAACTAGATCTAACACGAGATGGAGTAGAACTAACACGATACGGTTCGTAACTGACTGTATATAAGTTAGTTCTAAGTCGTGCTGGCGAACATTATGACAATTAGAACTAACGTTGTAAGTATTTTCATGTTGAATATTTCCTTTTTTACTTTCAACTTGAGCAAATACTGATTGAATAATATGTTTCTTATGAACTCAGAAAACTTTACTTCGTTATCCTCCTTCGTATTTCAAGTAGAACCAGCTTTTTTGCTTGAGTTTCAATTAGAACTATCACCAAAACAACTAGATCTAACACGAGATGGAGTAGAACTAACACGATACGGTTCGTAACTGACTGTATATAAGTTAGTTCTAAGTCGTGCTGGCGAACATTATGACAATTAGAACTAACGTTGTAAGTATTTTCATGTTGAATATTTCCTTTTTTACTTTCAACTTGAGCAAATACTGATTGAATAATATGTTTCTTATGAACTCAGAAAACTTTACTTCGTTATCCTCCTTCGTATTTCAAGTAGAACCAGCTTTTTTGCTTGAGTTTCAATTAGAACTATCACCAAAACAACTAGATCTAACACGAGATGGAGTAGAACTAACACGATACGGTTCGTAACTGACTGTATATAAGTTAGTTCTAAGTCGTGCTGGCGAACATTATGACAATTAGAACTAACGTTGTAAGTATTTTCATGTTGAATATTTCCTTTTTTACTTTCAACTTGAGCAAATACTGATTGAATAATATGTTTCTTATGAACTCAGAAAACTTTACTTCGTTATCCTCCTTCGTATTTCAAGTAGAACCAGCTTTTTTGCTTGAGTTTCAATTAGAACTATCACCAAAACAACTAGATCTAACACGAGATGGAGTAGAACTAACACGATACGGTTCGTAACTGACTGTATATAAGTTAGTTCTAAGTCGTGCTGGCGAACATTATGACAATTAGAACTAACGTTGTAAGTATTTTCATGTTGAATATTTCCTTTTTTACTTTCAACTTGAGCAAATACTGATTGAATAATATGTTTCTTATGAACTCAGAAAACTTTACTTCGTTATCCTCCTTCGTATTTCAAGTAGAACCAGCTTTTTTGCTTGAGTTTCAATTAGAACTATCACCAAAACAACTAGATCTAACACGAGATGGAGTAGAACTAACACGATACGGTTCGTAACTGACTGTATATAAGTTAGTTCTAAGTCGTGCTGGCGAACATTATGACAATTAGAACTAACGTTGTAAGTATTTTCATGTTGAATATTTCCTTTTTTACTTTCAACTTGAGCAAATACTGATTGAATAATATGTTTCTTATGAACTCAGAAAACTTTACTTCGTTATCCTCCTTCGTATTTCAAGTAGAACCAGCTTTTTTGCTTGAGTTTCAATTAGAACTATCACCAAAACAACTAGATCTAACACGAGATGGAGTAGAACTAACACGATACGGTTCGTAACTGACTGTATATAAGTTAGTTCTAAGTCGTGCTGGCGAACATTATGACAATTAGAACTAACGTTGTAAGTATTTTCATGTTGAATATTTCCTTTTTTACTTTCAACTTGAGCAAATACTGATTGAATAATATGTTTCTTATGAACTCAGAAAACTTTACTTCGTTATCCTCCTTCGTATTTCAAGTAGAACCAGCTTTTTTGCTTGAGTTTCAATTAGAACTATCACCAAAACAACTAGATCTAACACGAGATGGAGTAGAACTAACACGATACGGTTCGTAACTGACTGTATATAAGTTAGTTCTAAGTCGTGCTGGCGAACATTATGACAATTAGAACTAACGTTGTAAGTATTTTCATGTTGAATATTTCCTTTTTTACTTTCAACTTGAGCAAATACTGATTGAATAATATGTTTCTTATGAACTCAGAAAACTTTACTTCGTTATCCTCCTTCGTATTTCAAGTAGAACCAGCTTTTTTGCTTGAGTTTCAATTAGAACTATCACCAAAACAACTAGATCTAACACGAGATGGAGTAGAACTAACACGATACGGTTCGTAACTGACTGTATATAAGTTAGTTCTAAGTCGTGCTGGCGAACATTATGACAATTAGAACTAACGTTGTAAGTATTTTCATGTTGAATATTTCCTTTTTTACTTTCAACTTGAGCAAATACTGATTGAATAATATGTTTCTTATGAACTCAGAAAACTTTACTTCGTTATCCTCCTTCGTATTTCAAGTAGAACCAGCTTTTTTGCTTGAGTTTCAATTAGAACTATCACCAAAACAACTAGATCTAACACGAGATGGAGTAGAACTAACACGATACGGTTCGTAACTGACTGTATATAAGTTAGTTCTAAGTCGTGCTGGCGAACATTATGACAATTAGAACTAACGTTGTAAGTATTTTCATGTTGAATATTTCCTTTTTTACTTTCAACTTGAGCAAATACTGATTGAATAATATGTTTCTTATGAACTCAGAAAACTTTACTTCGTTATCCTCCTTCGTATTTCAAGTAGAACCAGCTTTTTTGCTTGAGTTTCAATTAGAACTATCACCAAAACAACTAGATCTAACACGAGATGGAGTAGAACTAACACGATACGGTTCGTAACTGACTGTATATAAGTTAGTTCTAAGTCGTGCTGGCGAACATTATGACAATTAGAACTAACGTTGTAAGTATTTTCATGTTGAATATTTCCTTTTTTACTTTCAACTTGAGCAAATACTGATTGAATAATATGTTTCTTATGAACTCAGAAAACTTTACTTCGTTATCCTCCTTCGTATTTCAAGTAGAACCAGCTTTTTTGCTTGAGTTTCAATTAGAACTATCACCAAAACAACTAGATCTAACACGAGATGGAGTAGAACTAACACGATACGGTTCGTAACTGACTGTATATAAGTTAGTTCTAAGTCGTGCTGGCGAACATTATGACAATTAGAACTAACGTTGTAAGTATTTTCATGTTGAATATTTCCTTTTTTACTTTCAACTTGAGCAAATACTGATTGAATAATATGTTTCTTATGAACTCAGAAAACTTTACTTCGTTATCCTCCTTCGTATTTCAAGTAGAACCAGCTTTTTTGCTTGAGTTTCAATTAGAACTATCACCAAAACAACTAGATCTAACACGAGATGGAGTAGAACTAACACGATACGGTTCGTAACTGACTGTATATAAGTTAGTTCTAAGTCGTGCTGGCGAACATTATGACAATTAGAACTAACGTTGTAAGTATTTTCATGTTGAATATTTCCTTTTTTACTTTCAACTTGAGCAAATACTGATTGAATAATATGTTTCTTATGAACTCAGAAAACTTTACTTCGTTATCCTCCTTCGTATTTCAAGTAGAACCAGCTTTTTTGCTTGAGTTTCAATTAGAACTATCACCAAAACAACTAGATCTAACACGAGATGGAGTAGAACTAACACGATACGGTTCGTAACTGACTGTATATAAGTTAGTTCTAAGTCGTGCTGGCGAACATTATGACAATTAGAACTAACGTTGTAAGTATTTTCATGTTGAATATTTCCTTTTTTACTTTCAACTTGAGCAAATACTGATTGAATAATATGTTTCTTATGAACTCAGAAAACTTTACTTCGTTATCCTCCTTCGTATTTCAAGTAGAACCAGCTTTTTTGCTTGAGTTTCAATTAGAACTATCACCAAAACAACTAGATCTAACACGAGATGGAGTAGAACTAACACGATACGGTTCGTAACTGACTGTATATAAGTTAGTTCTAAGTCGTGCTGGCGAACATTATGACAATTAGAACTAACGTTGTAAGTATTTTCATGTTGAATATTTCCTTTTTTACTTTCAACTTGAGCAAATACTGATTGAATAATATGTTTCTTATGAACTCAGAAAACTTTACTTCGTTATCCTCCTTCGTATTTCAAGTAGAACCAGCTTTTTTGCTTGAGTTTCAATTAGAACTATCACCAAAACAACTAGATCTAACACGAGATGGAGTAGAACTAACACGATACGGTTCGTAACTGACTGTATATAAGTTAGTTCTAAGTCGTGCTGGCGAACATTATGACAATTAGAACTAACGTTGTAAGTATTTTCATGTTGAATATTTCCTTTTTTACTTTCAACTTGAGCAAATACTGATTGAATAATATGTTTCTTATGAACTCAGAAAACTTTACTTCGTTATCCTCCTTCGTATTTCAAGTAGAACCAGCTTTTTTGCTTGAGTTTCAATTAGAACTATCACCAAAACAACTAGATCTAACACGAGATGGAGTAGAACTAACACGATACGGTTCGTAACTGACTGTATATAAGTTAGTTCTAAGTCGTGCTGGCGAACATTATGACAATTAGAACTAACGTTGTAAGTATTTTCATGTTGAATATTTCCTTTTTTACTTTCAACTTGAGCAAATACTGATTGAATAATATGTTTCTTATGAACTCAGAAAACTTTACTTCGTTATCCTCCTTCGTATTTCAAGTAGAACCAGCTTTTTTGCTTGAGTTTCAATTAGAACTATCACCAAAACAACTAGATCTAACACGAGATGGAGTAGAACTAACACGATACGGTTCGTAACTGACTGTATATAAGTTAGTTCTAAGTCGTGCTGGCGAACATTATGACAATTAGAACTAACGTTGTAAGTATTTTCATGTTGAATATTTCCTTTTTTACTTTCAACTTGAGCAAATACTGATTGAATAATATGTTTCTTATGAACTCAGAAAACTTTACTTCGTTATCCTCCTTCGTATTTCAAGTAGAACCAGCTTTTTTGCTTGAGTTTCAATTAGAACTATCACCAAAACAACTAGATCTAACACGAGATGGAGTAGAACTAACACGATACGGTTCGTAACTGACTGTATATAAGTTAGTTCTAAGTCGTGCTGGCGAACATTATGACAATTAGAACTAACGTTGTAAGTATTTTCATGTTGAATATTTCCTTTTTTACTTTCAACTTGAGCAAATACTGATTGAATAATATGTTTCTTATGAACTCAGAAAACTTTACTTCGTTATCCTCCTTCGTATTTCAAGTAGAACCAGCTTTTTTGCTTGAGTTTCAATTAGAACTATCACCAAAACAACTAGATCTAACACGAGATGGAGTAGAACTAACACGATACGGTTCGTAACTGACTGTATATAAGTTAGTTCTAAGTCGTGCTGGCGAACATTATGACAATTAGAACTAACGTTGTAAGTATTTTCATGTTGAATATTTCCTTTTTTACTTTCAACTTGAGCAAATACTGATTGAATAATATGTTTCTTATGAACTCAGAAAACTTTACTTCGTTATCCTCCTTCGTATTTCAAGTAGAACCAGCTTTTTTGCTTGAGTTTCAATTAGAACTATCACCAAAACAACTAGATCTAACACGAGATGGAGTAGAACTAACACGATACGGTTCGTAACTGACTGTATATAAGTTAGTTCTAAGTCGTGCTGGCGAACATTATGACAATTAGAACTAACGTTGTAAGTATTTTCATGTTGAATATTTCCTTTTTTACTTTCAACTTGAGCAAATACTGATTGAATAATATGTTTCTTATGAACTCAGAAAACTTTACTTCGTTATCCTCCTTCGTATTTCAAGTAGAACCAGCTTTTTTGCTTGAGTTTCAATTAGAACTATCACCAAAACAACTAGATCTAACACGAGATGGAGTAGAACTAACACGATACGGTTCGTAACTGACTGTATATAAGTTAGTTCTAAGTCGTGCTGGCGAACATTATGACAATTAGAACTAACGTTGTAAGTATTTTCATGTTGAATATTTCCTTTTTTACTTTCAACTTGAGCAAATACTGATTGAATAATATGTTTCTTATGAACTCAGAAAACTTTACTTCGTTATCCTCCTTCGTATTTCAAGTAGAACCAGCTTTTTTGCTTGAGTTTCAATTAGAACTATCACCAAAACAACTAGATCTAACACGAGATGGAGTAGAACTAACACGATACGGTTCGTAACTGACTGTATATAAGTTAGTTCTAAGTCGTGCTGGCGAACATTATGACAATTAGAACTAACGTTGTAAGTATTTTCATGTTGAATATTTCCTTTTTTACTTTCAACTTGAGCAAATACTGATTGAATAATATGTTTCTTATGAACTCAGAAAACTTTACTTCGTTATCCTCCTTCGTATTTCAAGTAGAACCAGCTTTTTTGCTTGAGTTTCAATTAGAACTATCACCAAAACAACTAGATCTAACACGAGATGGAGTAGAACTAACACGATACGGTTCGTAACTGACTGTATATAAGTTAGTTCTAAGTCGTGCTGGCGAACATTATGACAATTAGAACTAACGTTGTAAGTATTTTCATGTTGAATATTTCCTTTTTTACTTTCAACTTGAGCAAATACTGATTGAATAATATGTTTCTTATGAACTCAGAAAACTTTACTTCGTTATCCTCCTTCGTATTTCAAGTAGAACCAGCTTTTTTGCTTGAGTTTCAATTAGAACTATCACCAAAACAACTAGATCTAACACGAGATGGAGTAGAACTAACACGATACGGTTCGTAACTGACTGTATATAAGTTAGTTCTAAGTCGTGCTGGCGAACATTATGACAATTAGAACTAACGTTGTAAGTATTTTCATGTTGAATATTTCCTTTTTTACTTTCAACTTGAGCAAATACTGATTGAATAATATGTTTCTTATGAACTCAGAAAACTTTACTTCGTTATCCTCCTTCGTATTTCAAGTAGAACCAGCTTTTTTGCTTGAGTTTCAATTAGAACTATCACCAAAACAACTAGATCTAACACGAGATGGAGTAGAACTAACACGATACGGTTCGTAACTGACTGTATATAAGTTAGTTCTAAGTCGTGCTGGCGAACATTATGACAATTAGAACTAACGTTGTAAGTATTTTCATGTTGAATATTTCCTTTTTTACTTTCAACTTGAGCAAATACTGATTGAATAATATGTTTCTTATGAACTCAGAAAACTTTACTTCGTTATCCTCCTTCGTATTTCAAGTAGAACCAGCTTTTTTGCTTGAGTTTCAATTAGAACTATCACCAAAACAACTAGATCTAACACGAGATGGAGTAGAACTAACACGATACGGTTCGTAACTGACTGTATATAAGTTAGTTCTAAGTCGTGCTGGCGAACATTATGACAATTAGAACTAACGTTGTAAGTATTTTCATGTTGAATATTTCCTTTTTTACTTTCAACTTGAGCAAATACTGATTGAATAATATGTTTCTTATGAACTCAGAAAACTTTACTTCGTTATCCTCCTTCGTATTTCAAGTAGAACCAGCTTTTTTGCTTGAGTTTCAATTAGAACTATCACCAAAACAACTAGATCTAACACGAGATGGAGTAGAACTAACACGATACGGTTCGTAACTGACTGTATATAAGTTAGTTCTAAGTCGTGCTGGCGAACATTATGACAATTAGAACTAACGTTGTAAGTATTTTCATGTTGAATATTTCCTTTTTTACTTTCAACTTGAGCAAATACTGATTGAATAATATGTTTCTTATGAACTCAGAAAACTTTACTTCGTTATCCTCCTTCGTATTTCAAGTAGAACCAGCTTTTTTGCTTGAGTTTCAATTAGAACTATCACCAAAACAACTAGATCTAACACGAGATGGAGTAGAACTAACACGATACGGTTCGTAACTGACTGTATATAAGTTAGTTCTAAGTCGTGCTGGCGAACATTATGACAATTAGAACTAACGTTGTAAGTATTTTCATGTTGAATATTTCCTTTTTTACTTTCAACTTGAGCAAATACTGATTGAATAATATGTTTCTTATGAACTCAGAAAACTTTACTTCGTTATCCTCCTTCGTATTTCAAGTAGAACCAGCTTTTTTGCTTGAGTTTCAATTAGAACTATCACCAAAACAACTAGATCTAACACGAGATGGAGTAGAACTAACACGATACGGTTCGTAACTGACTGTATATAAGTTAGTTCTAAGTCGTGCTGGCGAACATTATGACAATTAGAACTAACGTTGTAAGTATTTTCATGTTGAATATTTCCTTTTTTACTTTCAACTTGAGCAAATACTGATTGAATAATATGTTTCTTATGAACTCAGAAAACTTTACTTCGTTATCCTCCTTCGTATTTCAAGTAGAACCAGCTTTTTTGCTTGAGTTTCAATTAGAACTATCACCAAAACAACTAGATCTAACACGAGATGGAGTAGAACTAACACGATACGGTTCGTAACTGACTGTATATAAGTTAGTTCTAAGTCGTGCTGGCGAACATTATGACAATTAGAACTAACGTTGTAAGTATTTTCATGTTGAATATTTCCTTTTTTACTTTCAACTTGAGCAAATACTGATTGAATAATATGTTTCTTATGAACTCAGAAAACTTTACTTCGTTATCCTCCTTCGTATTTCAAGTAGAACCAGCTTTTTTGCTTGAGTTTCAATTAGAACTATCACCAGGGTCAAGTGAATCTGCGGTGACTCCGTAGGCTGTCATCTGAGGATGCGCGATCTGGGCCGTTTATTCAAAACCCCTCAGAGAGATCTGAGCCCTTCGTTGAAAATCCCATCCCCCCAAAATCCCTACCCCTCTCTCATCTCTCCCGCCCAGATCGCGCCATCACCTCCCGCCTCCTCCTCTCCAGCGCCCGAAATCGCCGCCGGAGCTCGCCGCCCCCGATCAGCGTCGCCGCCGGCTCAAGATCGCGCATTCGGTCGCCATCACCGACCTCCTCCCCCTCACCACCGCCCGAAAGCGCCGGCGCCCAAGCTCGGCCTGTGTCTCGACGTCCCCGATCAGCGTCGCCGCCGTCCCCTTGCCCTAGCCATCACCTCCCCTCCTCCTCTCCAGCGCCCGAGATCACCGCAGCTGAGCGTCGCCGCCGGGTCATCGCCGTCTACTCGTCCTCGCCATCGAGCTCACCCCTCGTCATCAGCCACGCCTCCGACGGCATTCGAGCTCAGCCCTCAGGTTCATCGCCGCCTCCGGAGATCGATCAAGCCCTCGACGTCATCCTCGCCATCACCTCCCCCCTCCTCTCCACCTCACGAAATCGCCGCAGCCTGCGCTTGCCGTCCCCGCTCAGTGTTGCCGCCGGCTCATCGCACTTCGCCGCTGTCGAGCTCGCCTCCACCGAGGTAAGGCATCAGGTCTAAATTAACGTGTTAGTTCTAACTGAAATGCATGTTAGCTAGCTCTAAATTAACGTGTTAGTTTTAACTGAAATGCATGTTAATGCTACCGGGATGCATGTTAGCTCTAATGGAGATGATGTTAGTTCTATTACGAGGCATGTTAGTTCTAGTTGGCGTTCCTGTTAGATCTAGTGGATTTCATGATGGTTCTATCTTCCCTCATGCATATTCCTTGGATCTATCTTCTTCCTTTTAATTTCAGCTCATACATTACTTGGTTTGCAGCACTCACTCTATGGCTACGAGCCGGATAATTTAGAGCTATTTTTGCCATGTATTGTTAAATTGGATATAAACTTTAAATTTGGTTTAAACTATCGTTTAGAAATTGTTTAGTGAAATTGAAAGATCAACTTGATGACGTTTTTTGAGCGATTTTGAACTTCTTATATGTGATAATTTGATAGCTTGTATAGACACTCCACCAATTCTCTCACGTGAGGCAACAATGGAAGAAGATAAAAGCCAGGACCATGATCTACTATCTACAACATGGCTTCCCCCTCAGGTGATAATATCTTATTGTTTATAGTGTACTACTAACTAATGACATATACCAAAATAGTTGTCTTTTAGCATGAGTTTTGTTTCTCTATTTTTATAGGCATCCGAGCATGAGGAGAATGGTGATGAGCTTATGGGCGTTGAAAATGGTGAAGATAATTTAAACAGCGTTGATCCATATATCGGAATGGAGTTCTCTACTCATGAGGAAGCTTATAATTTCTACAATGCATACGCCAGACTTAAGGGATTTGGTGTTCGCAAGGGTCACACAGCTTGGTCGAGAAAGAAAGATGCAATCCTATCTAGAATATTTGTATGTGACAAAGAAGGCTTTAAATCTTTAAAAGATAAAAGAGAAGATGGTCGGAATGTAATTCGAAAGTTCGATACAAGATGTGGATGCAACGCAAGGATGGTTATTGGACTTGATAGAAGCACTGAAAAATGGGTGGTCCGAAAGTTAAACAGTAAGCATAATGGTCATCCATTAACCACCCCAACTCGGGTAAAGAAGCACTACTCACATCGGACACTTCATCGAGCTCAATCGACAAAAAGGTTGATAGATACTCTTGACAATCAAGGTTTACGGCCTTCTGCCATTTGTAAGGTTGTAGACGTTGCTCATGGCAATGAACAAGGCTCTCTCACTCAACAAGAATGCCAAGCACAACTTAGACTTAAACGAAGAAACAACGTCGGCCATGAGTGCGTGAACATAGTTCGTCAATTTCAAGAGAAAAAGGTATCTGATCCTCAATTTTACTTCGCACTTGATTTAGAAAATGATGGGACGATGAGAAGTGTTTTTTGGATGGATGGTAGGTCGAGGACTTCTTACTTGCAATTTGGAGATGTTGTTTGCTTTGATGTTACATATAGAACGAACAATTTAAAATTGCCGTTTGCACCATTTACGGGCGTTAACCATCATCGACAGTCTACTCTATTTGGGTGTGCGTTACTGGCCGATGAAACGGAGGAGACGTTTATATGGTTATTTAGCCAATGGTTAAAATGTATGTCGGGTATAGCACCAGTAACAATCATCACTGATCAAGATAAAGCTATGTGTGGTGCTATTCACAAAGTTTTTCCTAAAACTCGCCATCGCTTTTGTTCTTGGCACCTTCGTAGGAATGCCTTACAAAATCTTCAATCAATGCATAATGATTATGGTGAGGATGTTGGTGTAAAGTATAACAAATGGTATTGGAGTAAATCGGAAGAAAAATTTGAAAAGCGTTGGGAAGAAATGAGGGACAAATATGGTGCAGATAAAAGGAGTTGGTTAGTAAATTTATACAATCATCGAGATCATTGGGCTCCAGTGTATCTTAAAGACACTTTTACTGCAGGAATGACATCTACTCAGCGGAGTGAGGGAATTAATGCTTTTTTTGATCATTTTGTGAATGTAAATACCGAGTTACATGATTTTGTTAAGCAGTATGATAATGCTGTCAGAGCTCGCCGAGCCGCTGAACTTGAGCAAGATTTTAAGTCCACAAACTCAGTTCCTACATTGATAATTGAACATCCCATTGAAAAACAAGCTCGGGAGAATTATACGAAGAATCTGTTTACTATCTTTCAGAAAGAACTCAAGGATAGTTACTCCATGCTTCATGAAAAGTTGTCGAAGGACGGCGCAAGTGCTACTTATGCCGTTTGGAATATAGATAGCGAGGCTGAAAGCAAGAAGATAGTAAAGCATCATGTTGTTTTCGATACATCCAAAGAAAAAAGAATTAAGTGCTCTTGTGCGAGATTTGAGATGGAAGGTATATTATGCAAACATAGCTTGCACATTTTAGTAAAGAAGCAAGTATTAGAAATTCCATCAAGATATATCATGCAACGATGGACAATTAAAGCAAGACATGTTGGTTGCGGAGTTGTTAGAAATTGCATTACAAATAGTGAAGACCAACTATCTATCATTAAACATTGGGCCCTTAGGAGTAGATGTAACAAGGCACTAGAAGATACATTGACTTCAAGTACACTTCATGATAAGTTTAGTGCTTTTTTAGACTCATTTTTTGAAGAAGTTGAGAATTCCAAGATTGAGAAGGAACATAACGACAATGGAAATGAGAGCAATGCCAGCAATAAGATGCCTACTTCATCCATACCCATCTCTATAGAGGAAGCAACTCAAATCACTATTCGTGATCCAGATAAGCCTGTTGCCACGAAGGGACGACCAGCACATGCTACTAGAATTAAGTCGGGAGTGGAGATAGCACAAGAAAAGAGTATAAAAAAACAAAGATTTTGTGGGTTTTGTAAGGGAAAAGGACATTATATAACGAGTTGTCCTTTAGCTAAGGTATTATACTTAATCTTGATTTAATATTTTTTCAATGTCTTTGCATTTGTCATGATAAAGTTGCAATTTTTTTTGTAGAACAAAAATGTTGCTCGTGGAGGTCGAGAAAGTTAACGGCATCGCCAAAACAAAGTTTACGGAGGGCCAAAACAAAGCATGTGTTTCGGTTGAATGTTCACAATTTGATTTATTCACTTTTCCCTTAAGATTTATGTATGTATGGATGATAATGTGGTTGTATGGATTAATCATGTATGGATGATAATTTGAATTAATTTTTTCCCCCAGAACAATGAGGAACAAAACAGTATTAAGTGGGTACAAAACGAGCAATTAGTGGGTACTAAACTTGAATAAGTGGGTACAAAAATAAAATCATGGCATTATTAGGTACAAAGCTTGATTAAGTGGGTACAAAGCTTGATTAAGTGGGTACAATATTTGAATCCAGAGCAAAGAGGTATAAAAGGGTGCCTAAGTAGGTACAAAACGTGTATAAATGGGTACAAAACTTGAATAAGTGGGTACAAAATTTGCAGCAGAATAATGAGGTACAAAACATGGTTAAGTGGGTACAAAACTTGAATAAATGGGTACCAAACTTGATTAAGTGGGTACAAAACTTGATTAAGTGTGTACAAAAGTTTTTACAAGTAGGTACAAGGCTTGATTAATTGGGTACAAAACGTGTATAAATGGGTACAAAACTTGAAAAAGTGTGTACAAAATTTTGATTCCAGTATAATGAGGTACAAAACATGGTTAAGTGGGTACAAAACTTGAATAAATGGGTACCAAACTTGATTAAGTGGGTACCAAACTTGATTAAGTGGGTATAAAAGTTTTTACAAGTAGGTACAAGGCTTGATTAAGTGGGTACAATATTTAAGCAACGTAATAGAACTAACTCTGTATGTTCTAGAACTAACAAGAGGACAGCTAGAACTAACAAGGAGTGAGCTAGGGATATCATGACATAACAGAACAAACACTTGGGCTAGAAATAACGCCAGCACGAAGTAGAACTAACAGGAGATGGGCTTGAACTAACAGGAGGGCATCTAGAACTAACTAGGAGTGAGCTAGGGATAACATGGCCATCTCGAGTACAAACACTTGTGCTAAAAATAACGTGGCACGAAGTAGAACTAACTCGAGATGTGCTTGAACTAACAGGAAGACATATAGAACTAACAATGACTGAGATAGGCCTAACATGGGCCACAGAACAAACACTTGTGCTAGAAATAACGCCAACTTGAAGTAGAACTAACTCGAGATGTTCCAGAACTAACAGTAGGACAACTAGAACTAACTCGATAGGGGATAGAACTAACAGGTGGACAACAAGAATAGAACTAACTCGAGATGTTCTAGAACTAACAGTAGGACAACTAGAACTAACTCGATAGGGGATAGAACAAACAAGTGGACAGCTAGAACTAACACTTACTCTGCTAGGGATAACATGGCCCACCAGAACAAACACGAGATCGCATGTTAGCTCTAATCGATTTCATGTCAGTTCTAACCGTTGTGAATTCTATTACAGCTCTATGCGAGGTCAAATTTGTTAGGTCCAAACGATATCTTGTTAGTTCTAACCTATTTGTAGTCAATACTATTTAACATGGGCCACAGAACAAACACTTGTGCTAGAAATAACGCCAACTTGAAGTAGAACTAACTCGATATGTTCTAGAACTAACAGTAGGACAACTAGAACTAACTCGATTTGTCAAACTTTATTTATCATTCTCACCATTGGAATATAATACTCTTAAGCTTTTAATATAAAGCTGTTGAATTGGATTATTAACACTTTGAAATATATATCTTTGCTTGTCATGCTTTCATTGCTATCATGTTTGATTTCAGATACCTATTGCTTGTGATTCCTCTTGTTCTCACTTTGGGAGTTTCTGGCATATGCAACGTGCAGTTTGTGTTGCTGGTTTAATCACAGAAGTTTTTGTTACATATATGCATGGGGGATTTGCTGCATCATTTTCATCTCAATCTGTTCAGATTTGTATTTGAACTCAGACTTTACACAAGAGTCCCTGCATTCTTCTCAAACTTTTGCATTACATTTTCAAACAGCAGATTACAATGTTTATGACAACAAGGGAAATACTAAATATTCCTAAAACAACAATACATTTCTTCAAGTAAACAACTTGTTGGTTTGCAAGCTTTAATTCTCTTCGCAAGTGCTTGGTTTCCACATCTTTAACTTGGGAAACTGATTGAGGAGAGGGACATTCAAAATTTACCTTACGCTGGTTGTTATCATGATGCTCTTCTGCCCACCTGAAATACTGGCATTGCCTATTTGGATAGTTGGCGCAGCCCCAAAAGTATTTGCCCTTGTTTACTCCTGATCTGCAAAGCTTTAGTGGTGTCGGTATGTTACAGTAGCACGTTACCTCTGCAGCTAATTCATGAGAGTCTTGGCTTGTTTCCATGTCGCAGCTTTAATTGCCTCTATGCTCAAGTATTTTTGCCCAGCTTTCTTGCAATTTTATGAGAGAATATGTTGAGGAGGATGGAGTTGATCCCAACTATATAAGTGCAGGGGTGGGGTAAATTGTTTCCGTTGGCAAAATATTGCTGTTTTGAGTTGTGGTTTTTTGACCGTTGCACAATTTTTACCGTTGCTGGTTTCAGTTGGTTTTTTGGGGAGGCAAGCTCACCGCTTGAACTTGCTGAGCTGGTTTCCTATATTTGAGGCTGTGCAATACGAACAGGTGAAATGCAAGAAATGTGACAAAGGACAATACATTTCTTTATTGCAAAGAGTTGAAACGAACACAATAAATGTGAAATTTGATTTCAATCCCTTGATTTCCATGTTGAAACGAACATAATACTTCAAATCTGAGAAAACACGTTGAAATGATGGGAATTTGTTTTCATGGTGCATTGCTGGTTTCTTTTTTTTTTTTGCGGAAAACAACCGAACAGGCCTTAACATGAAATCGATTTACTGCTAGTTCTAGGCCAAATTCCATTTTAGGTCAAATCTGTTATTTCTAATCGATTTCATGTTAGTTCTAATTGATTTCTTGTTAGTTCAGATGAATTTCAAGCTAGTTCTAACACAAACAGTCGTTAGTGATTTTTTCTTAATTGTGTTATGTTATTTGTTGATGTTTCTATTGATTTAGTTAATGATTATTTGTTTTGTTTATGTTATTTATTTGCAGCGCTTGCCAATGACAATATAGATTGTGGCCCGCCTCCTCAACGGCCGCCGTCATCGAACTAACACATGTGTTTCGGATAGGATCCCAATTGACAATCCTTCCGGAGATAATGTTTTGATGGTTGACCCCATCTACCAGGTAGAACAAACAATATCTCAGCTATAAGTAACATAGGCAAAAGAACCCACATTTGCAGTAGAACTTGCGTTAGCTGGAGGTAGAACTAACAAGAGAACATATAGAACTAACACGGGAGCCGCTATAACTAACATAGGCATTGGAACCAACATTTATACTAAATAAACGCTAGCTAGAGGTAGAACTAACACGAGAATAGCTAGAACTAATACGGGAGCCGTTAGAACTAACAATTACACAACTAGAACTAACAATTACACAGTAGAACTAACACCATAGGGTTAGGTGGTTTTCGTTGATCCAGTGTGCGAGCCGGTGGGGTTATCTGGATGAGGAGCATTGGCGGTGGGGAGAGCCCTCGGCAAATTGGATCCCCCGACCCCTTGGTTCTGGAGGAACAGCAACCATTGGTCTCTCTCAACAGTCATGTGCCTGCCGTCCCAACTAACCTCCTGTAACTCTGGGTCAGTATTAAAAGGCTGCGCACGCGGGGCCTCTAAGCTTATGCGAGTGGGTCCCTCAGTCCTCTCCAAATCCCCCCTGCCGAGTACCTCCGTGACGACGTGGCCTTCCCTTAGGATCCCGTCAACTGGGGAGATGTAACGAAAACGAACATGCTTTGGGACATCAGATAAATCCCTAATCTTCAGAAGCACTTTCAACTCTTTGAAGTTATCATGTGTTATTTCACCACATGATATCATGATGCATTCACCGATACCATCGAGCAGAGATTGCAGAAAGTCAAAATCCCAGAGATGGTATGGGAGGTGGAATAGGCGGATCCATACTGGAAAAGGTTGGGGAACCGTTGAAAGCCTGAGATCCTCCTTCCATCGGCGGAATCTTCCTGTAAAGGTGCCCCCATCTACCAGGCCGAGCTCTGTGGCTTGGGTAAGAAGGGCGACGGATGGAAACTGCACCATGAAGCTCTTTCCTGGCGCTTCTTTGATTTGATAGGGCCATGAACTACGGTTGAAGTGAAAAGCCAGCATCTCTCTGAGCTCCTGGACGGATGGATGGCCTGACCTAAGATTGAAGATTGCGAAAGCGGAGAGATGTAGGATGGTGCTGGCGGTGTTGGCAGGGACGGTAAGCATCCTTGGAGGGGCACGAGAAGTAATACCGTGATAACAATCTTGAGAGGTATGCCCTGACCCATGGCAGTGTGTACAGATGCCATCCATAGCCATCTGTGATGGTTTATGACAGAGATTGAAGACGCTGGACTTAGGTATTCGTTTGGGGATGAGGGATTTAGAGAGGCGCCTGTTCTGGTGTAAAAGGCGCCTGTTCTGGTGTAAAAGGACAAAGCTCGAATATCGAGGGAAATTCTATTTTAACACCCTTTCCTGAACTGGAAAGACACGGATATTATGATGTGATCTGTTGGGGTGATAGACATGTCTTGGAAAGCAGCGAACATATTAATGATGTAACATCTAGAACTAACACTTACTCAAATAGAGCGCTAGCGAAATTAGAACTGTCTGTAAGTAAACTAGAACTAACATTTAATCAATAGGAACTAACGTAGCATCTATAACCAGCATGGTCGATAGAAATAGCGGAGGCTGCGGTTAGAACTAACACTTTAAATCTAGGACTGCCTGCATATAAATGCCTACTAACATTATGACAATTAGAACTAACGTTGTAAGTATTTTCATGTTGAATATTTCCTTTTTTACTTTCAACTTGAGCAAATACTGATTGAATAATATGTTTCTTATGAACTCAGAAAACTTTACTTCGTTATCCTCCTTCGTATTTCAAGTAGAACCAGCTTTTTTGCTTGAGTTTCAATTAGAACTATCACCAAAACAATTAGATCTAACACGAGATGGGGTAGAACTAACACGATACGGTTCGTAACTGACTGTATATAAGTTAGAGCTAACAATACATATGAAAATATGCATTTTCAATTAAACATGTCATTCATCACTATACGCTGAGCCGTCTTTATGTCGCTGCT
>NW_017973387.1:0-2823 GCF_001876935.1 Asparagus officinalis
GTCTTTGAACGAGTACTCGTTTTGGAGCGTCTCGTCCGAATTCTCCTGTTGTTCCCAGGATTGCTGTTGTGACGTTTGATTATCGTCAAAGACCGTTGTAGATACGTCCCCTTCATCATGAGGTACGAGATCCAAATCCAGAGGATTAACCATTGGTTGGTTTCTCTCGACCTTCCGCCTTCTGATGAAGCGTTCAGCCTGTTCTCCTCGAGCCTTCAACTCTTTCCAGGTATTGAGCGGCTCTATTCCCATCACGTCCAAGATGTTAATGGACAAGTTGTTCTGACAAGTCTGCAAGAGGAATTCCTCCGTGACGGGATCCCTGCAGTTCATTGCCTGATTGCGGAAGCGTTTGATAAAGGTATCCACCGGCTCTCCGTCTTTTTGCTTCATATCGAAGAGTGTCCTAATCGACACTTCGACGTCATCATCGAAGAAATGGGCGAGAAACATGTCTTCCAAGTCCTCCCAGCTGTTGATGCTTCCGGGCTTAAGACGGCGGTACCAATCGAAGGCGGGCCCGCGAAGGGTGCCAACGAATGACCGAACCATCAAGGGCTCGTTGCCCGAGATTACTCCCAAGTGGGACTTGAAGTAGATCAGATGTTGAGTGGGCGAGCCCTTTCCGTTGAACGGCGTGAAGTTGATCAGGTTGAACTTCGCCGGATACGGGATCGAATCCCACTCTTTCGGGTAAGGGCACGGAATGCCGGTCCTCTTCACCTCTCGAGTAGACATCAGGGCTTCAATTTTTCTTTCGAGCTCCTTCATCTTTTTGCCCTCACCCATATCCTGTTTTGGATGATTTTCAAGAGGAATAATACGGCCACCCCCAGCGTTGTCATTACTGGTGGGTCCACCCCCAGCGCTGTTATTTTTAGTGGGGCCACCCCCGGTATTCTTGGGCGGTGCGTCGGCCATGATGATTTCGACCACCTCCGGATTGCTGCCAACTGCGGCGTTCTGGATGCGATGGCTGGATTCAGCTAGCTGACTTGACATGTTTTCGGTGAAAGTCGGTGTTTTCATTGCTTTTGAATCTGTTACAACTTTAATCGTTACAACAGGATTAAAATGAAAACAAAAGGTTACAACTTTATCGAAAATAAACACGAGATCCCGTTTTGGTTCGGTCTCGCTTGCGTGGGTCTTTGGCCTGTGACGGGGATGTTGATATCCGTGGACCACCGGGGCAATCAGATCCGTTCCGGATAAATCGGACAGAGTTTCGTCGATCCGCGTGAGATCTAGAAACTTCTAATCCAGAAATATCGGACAGAACTTCGTCGATCCGCGTGAGATCTAGAAGTTCTAAGCGTATACCTCGGCTAAAGCGAGGTAATAGCTCTTCTTAGTATTAACGCTAAAGGCTAATACTAAGGAAGGATGAGAACGGGTGATGAAGGCTGATTTAGACCTCTCCTCCTCGGTTGAAGTGCTCGATCAGTGTTTGCTGCAGCAGGGCTTCGCCGAGGCTCTCCAAAAATCCAGATCATTCCAAATGAGGTAAGGGGGTCCTATTTATAGGAAAACAAGAGGGGGGGCGTCCGCACAGATCTAGGACACCCCAGGGGTGTCCGCACAGATCTGGGACACCCTTGGGGTGTCTCCAAAAATCCGAGACACCCCTAGGGTGTCTCGGAAATTCCGAGACACCCTTGGGGTGTCTCGGAAATTCCGAGACACCCCTAGGGGTGTCTCGGAAAATCCGAGACACCCCTAGGGTGTCTCGGAAATTCCGAGACACCCCTGGGGTGTCTCGGAATTTCTGAGACACCCCTGGGGGTGTTTCGGGATTCCGAGACGTCCGTAGGTGCGTTTTAACCGTTTTCCCCGTAGATTCTTCGTACGAACTCGGATTTGAGTGATTCCGGGTGCGTTGGATGCGTGACGAAGAGTTCGATCCGCTCTGATGGTTGGATTGTCTTTAGAGTGGTCGAGGCACGGAGGGTGTTGTCCTTTTTGTGAACAGTGCCGGGCTTCCCGATTGGTCCGGGTCTTCGTGATTCCGAAGTCCTATCTGCTCACGTAACTCGTCGATTCACTTCAATCGTTCATCGACGTCAATTAGGCTCATGTGGGTCGGATGGTGATGTTCATTGTCGTTCGTTAACACTGAACCGGTTGTGGAGAACTATAGGCAATTTTCAATGCCTACAGATACCCCCTCCAAAGTGTTCCTGACTCGTTTCTTTTATAGAAGAGGCTGGAATACTTTGGATGTGATTGATCTGGCCTTCAGTCGGCGTAGTTAGCTTCAACTCTTGACTCTTTCAATTTTCGATCTATTCGATGCTTTGACGAATAGCCGAGGTTCTTCCGGCGCTGCGTTTATCGTCTGGCCGTCGTCGGAGTCTCGAGTCTGCAGCTGATGAATTGAGTTTGGCTCGTGTCATTGAGTTGACTTTGAACTACCTCCGCCACATTATGCTGGCTTAGGGTTTTGGATCACCGTGTGTTGACTTTTTGTCGCAACGCATTGACCGGCGTTGACCTAGGGTTATGCGTTGACCGGCATTGACCCTTAGGGTTTTGAATTGTCAAACGTTGACTTCTGTCGCAACGCTTTGACCGGCGTCCACCCTAGGGTTTTGGATTCGTCAAAGGTTGACTTTTGGTGCAACCCGTTGACTGGGGTTGACCTAGGGTTACGCGTTGACCGGCGTTGACCCTAGGGTTTTGAATCGTCACACGTTGATTGGTGTGGATTTTCATCCTCAAACGTTGACTTTTGTCGCAACGCGTTGACTGGCGTTGACCTAGGGTTACGCGTTGACCAGCGTTGACCCTTAGGGTTTCGAATCGTCAAACGTTGACTTTTGT
>NW_017973387.1:17297-21467 GCF_001876935.1 Asparagus officinalis
TATTGTCTGAAGGTGAATATTGGCAAAATTATTTTGTTCGGATACAAGGGTAATATCCCTTTGCAAGGGTACCCAATTAGAAGGTTCCAAAGATGTGATAGGGACAGCTTTAACATCTTCATTTCCTACCTTTATTGGTTCAAAGGGTGGATGTAAAGATTCTATCTCTTTATTCTCATCTATTTTCCATGTATTAGATATTGTTTTTAAAACAAACGCGTTATTTTCAATAGGAAGATGCTTAAGAGAGTTTTTTAGATCTTCTAAATATATGGCTTCAAACCATAAGAAAAAAGGTATATTTTGTTTGTTGGTTCGCATGAAATCATAATACAAGGTTCTAATGGATGATCTAAAGTCTTTGTCGTATTTTGAAAAAACCATTCCTTTTTTTTCTTTGTTTTTTAAAGAATTAAAATCTTTCCTTAGGAAATCTTTATCGATTTCAAAGGATGATTTATTATTGAAATCTTCAATAACATTTATATTTTTAAACTTGAGATATGAATTTTTAACCGTCATGGTTTTGACACAAGGATAGCTTAGAAACTTAGGCATCTAAAGAAAGACTTTTAAAACCCAACCTGTCAACATCAAGGGATGAACACGGACAGAAAGGCCCTAGACGCAAACAAAGCTTAACGGGCAAAACCGTGTGAACTGCGACAACTAGTTAAGGATAAAAAGACTTTAAGCAGAAAGCAAAAGATCAAGCTAAAAATTAAGCATAAGAAGAACTCTAAAAAAGTTCGCAATGTTCCATGAATAGTAAAAATGAACAGTAAAAGCGTGAACAGTAATGAACAGTAACAGAGGCGGAAATGAACAGTAACAGAAGCAAACTAGATATATTTACATAAGAGTTTTACAAACTGGAAAGAAATCAAACTTAAAAACTTACAGACCGAAAGCTGGTAGATCCTGCTGGAACTAGTAGTAGAGCACACAAAACACTCAAAAGAAAGACTAAAGCAAAGCTCACTCACACTCAAACTAAAACTTAAAACTAAAAAGAGGAAACTGGAGGGATTCCACCAGAGAGGATAAGACCGTGACCAGGACTTGTTTAGCCACTAGTACGATAGAGCTAGCTAGTGGGGATTACTGTGTAGACGGAGGAGAGGATATATCTATTGTTTATAGCTATATCTTCTTCTTCGTTCACATGTATATCAGAAATAAAAGAAGAAAATATAGAGATGAATAGTAAAAATGAACAGTAGTACGATAGAGCTAGCTAGTGGGGATTACTGTGTAGACGGAGGAGAGGATATATCTATTGTTTATAGCTATATCTTCTTCTTCGTTCACATGTATATCAGAAATAAAAGAAGAAAATATAGAGATGAATAGTAAAAATGAACAGTAAAAGAGACGGAAATGAATAGTAACGGAAGCAAACTAGATATATTTACATAAGAGTTTTACAAACTGGAAAGAAATCAAACTTAAAAACTTACAGACCGAAAGCTGGTAGATCCTGCTGGAACTAGTAGTAGAGCACACAAAACACTCAAAAGAAAGATTAAAAGCAAACTTCACTCACACTCAAACTAAAACTTAAAACTAAAAATTAAAAAGAGGAAACTGGAGGGATTCCACAAGAGAGGATAAGACTTCAACTCTCCAAAATGCCTCCCCCAACCCTTCAACTTCTTCGCCTTTTATAGACTTTCTAAGGAACTATGAAGAGATTCCTTTTTTGACTTTACTGTGCAGAGATTTAAAGGCTTCTTTGACAAGGCTTGGACTTTTCTGTGCAGAGATTCTTTACTTGACAAGACAAGGCAAGGGTGTCCCACCTTCTTCAATTTTGTCAGAACCTAGTAGCGTAGCCTTTTTGACTAAAATTGCTTCATCCTTAAGCATCCAAAGAGGAATCCAAAGCTGCAAACTGTGCGTAGGTAGTTATTTTATTTACAAGCTGCTTTTTTTAGCTGTGGAAGAAAATTATAAAAGTTAGATATTTTAAACTTTTGGGAAAGGCAATGTGTGATCGACTTAGTGTTTAAGCCGTTGATATTAATCAGTAGTTACCATAAGTTAATGGTATATGAATTTTACCATATGTTAATGGCGAATTTTACCATATCATAGATCATCCCATCTATGTGTTATCTCCTCGACCAAATCGCTGTCAATTGATGCGTTATTCGAAGAGACGGCTTCCTCTTGATATTGTTCTTCTCGATATTGTTTTGCACCCATAAAGACATCATAAGCTTCTTTAGTTTCTGGCCCAATGGGTGGATTGGTCATCCATTTATCGATGACTGCCTTTGTAGCTCTGTGATGTGAGGTTTCCCCCATGCAAATGTCAGTGCAGATGATTCTGAGCCCATCAGTCATAAAGTAGGAATAATCATCGAATAAAGTTTCAAGTTTTTGGTAGAAACGGATGGTACTTTGAAAACGATCGAGGCCTGTATCATAGCGTTCCTCTTTAAACCATGAACTCCAAGGGAGGATGTCATAGAATGTAGAGATTTCCCAAATCTGTAAGCTAGGAAAATAGTCAGGTCCGCTTCGTTCATGTAAGGTAGCTGTAATGTTGAATTGAAGATGTGCCAAAGTTATTGGAGATAAAAAGATGGCTGTCTTGATCATTGCTGGCAGACCCCTAAGCCTTAATGGATTGTAGAAGAATGGAGGTTCTCTTGCGATTTGTAATTCGTAGACAAGTCCAGCATCAAGATGCGGGATGTAGACAGGAAGATGATTAATATTTATCGTGAACCTGGGAGAACCATTTGTGATAAAAATTGTTTGTTCTTTGTGCTCTTTTAAAAGGGAGACAATATTGTCATCTTCAACTTTTGCCTTAATAATATCTTGAATGTCTTGAGGCAAATTGTTTAGTTTGGACCATAACTGCTCTCTGTTAAGCTGTTCCATACAAATATCTTGCCGAATGTATTCTGGTATTCCGAGGATTTGGAACATCTCATGAGATGTTAGTGTAATTTTATTGGAATAGGGATAGAGATAATTAATCTCATACGAAAGATCTATGAATCTTTCTTTCAGCTGGTTGTTCTGTTTAAGAAATTTCTCATCCTTTTCTTTTAAAAGGTTGACTAGATGAGTCATATGAACTCTGATTTGTCGTTTTTCTTGATCGCAAATGCTGTTCCACAGATTATTAACAAGCATATAATCAGGATATTTTAATCCTGGATCATAAAAGTATTTGGTCCTTTTTGAAGGAGATGCTGGAGCTAAGCAATGAGATTTTCCTTTAGCTTGTAATATTAAAGCCTGATGAGTCATCTTTTTCCTGCAAAAAGTTCGAAAATGTATGTTTGAAATTAATATTTCATTGAAATAGCGGAAGAATAATTCTAATTGTTTCCAATGTTCTTCAAAATTTTTTGAAAAGAGAATTATCACAGTAGGTAACAAGATGATAAATTCTCTACATTCATGAAGATATTGTTCTAAAAATTTTAAATATTTTTGTTGAAAGTAAGTAAAGCCTGGCGGCCTCCTCCTCCAAGTATAGAAAGAAAAAGGCAGGATGAGAACAGTTTTCCATCGATTTTTTTCTAGGATCTGCATTTGCCAAAAACCCATCTTGATATAAAACTTTGAGAAAACTCTACCATGTATAATACTTTCAATTTGATATTCTGTTACTTGATAATTAACCCAGACCAAATTATTTGAGTTCTTGTAATCAATAATTTGACTAGCAACTCCATGTTCAGAGTCAGGGTCCGAACAGCATGTGTCATAATCAACTTTTATTAAATTGTCTTTGATAAGTATTTCAATTTCTTCTCTGCAGGCGGCCAGAAGATCATTATTCAAACGTACCGGTATGTCAAAATATCTGTTATCATAAGGAATACGAGAAAATTCTTTAATATATGAAAGACGAATATACCTTTTGTTATTAAGAATTTTTGTGTTAAAAGAGTCTGGGCACTCTTTGTCCTCGGTATTAGAAAGAACATTTATGAATTTCTCTTTAAATTGTAAAGCAGAAAATAGGTCATTAACTAACATATCCTCTGGTTCCTTATTAAACCAAAAGGAGATATTAGGGTCTCTAGCCTGTGTATGTATCCCCTGAGAATCGATAATAAAAGGCTTAAGATCATTGATAAAAGGAGTTCCTAGAATAATACCTTGCTTGAGGTCTTTGAATAGAACAAAAGAGGTTTTAAT
>NW_017973388.1:0-2314 GCF_001876935.1 Asparagus officinalis
CACCATTTCTTACGGGAATATGGCACCCGGCAACGCGTGGTAGGCGCTGACTTATCCCTTCTTAGGCTTTGGGGTAAAATACCCCAGACTAGATTCTGGTGTCTTTTTCAATCGGTGAAAGACTAAACCGGCGACGCGTGTTAGGCGTTGACTTATCCCTACTTAGGGTTCGAGATAAAATTCCCCACGCGTGTGAAGCCCGGATTTTGGCGTTATGAATAACGACCTGCCACAATGTCGAATATGTGGACTTTTGTCCTTTTCACGGCAAAAGACTAACCGGCAACGCGTGTTAGGCGTTGACTTATCCCTACTTAGGATTCGGGATAAAACTCCCCATGCCTGCCACAATGTCGAATATGTGGACTTTTGTCCTTTTCACGGCAAAAGACTAACTAGCAACGCGTGTTAGGCGTTGACTTATCCCTGCTTAGGATTCGGGATAAAATTCCCCATGCATAAAAGGCATGGATTTTTGTTGCTACGATGCTGAATACGTAGACTCGGTCGTTTTTACGGGAACGAACCACCCAGCAACGCGGGTTAAGCGTTGACTTATCCCTACTTAGGCTTCGGGATAAAATGCCCCAGACTGGATTCTTCTCTTGGGGCAAAGACGAACCCGATGCGGGAGAGGAAGAATTTTATATTCTATCTCCCAAAGCTGAAGAGGAAGAATTTTATATTCTATCTCCAGTCGGAAAGAAAACTCGAGGTGGGATCTCCACCCCCAGAATCCGGAAAGATGAAACTAAGAGTGGGATCTCCACTCCGAGAATCGGAAAGATTCAAGTAACCCTAACTTTTATAGGATTGGTTGCTTGATCCAAGAAAAGAGTTCCTCATTTATTGAGGGGAAATTCCAATTTCGACCCTTAACTTTTATAGGTTTTGTTGAAAAAGAAAAGATGGAAGTCTTTCGTTTATCGAAAGGGATGACTCGATCTTAGTCCTAACTATCTGCAGGTTTGACTAAGTAAAGTTGGAGACAATCCTAACTTTTATAGGTTTGATTGCTCAATTGAAAGTGGACCTCTCGTTCATGAAAGGAATCGAGAGGAGAATCTGGTTGTGGCCCTAACTTTTATAGGTTTGACCAAGGAAGCAGTGAAAGTGGGAGGTTTGAGATGATCTTACCTTTTACAGGCTTGATCGTTCAATTTGAAAGTGGACCTCTCGTTCATGGAAGGAATCGAGAGGGGACTTTGGTTGTGGTCCTAACTATAGGAAGGTTTGACCAGGTAGACAGTGAGAGTGGGAGTACAAATCATAGTGGGGGTTTAGTGTTTATCACCTTGTTCGTAATTATCGGGTTATCCCTAAGAAAATTACATATAGCGTTCTTCTGGGAACTTCCCATTACATGAATCATCCACCCCCAGCTTCTTTCTTGGAACTGGGTCTGACTTTGTACTCCGTTACATGTCCGGGTTATCCTTAAGAATATTAGCGTAACATTCTCCAGGAACTTCCCATCAACGGTAGGAAACAGTTTAGACTCATATACCTATTGGAGTATCAGGGAGCAGTTTAACCTCATATACCGATTGGAGGATTGAGAAGCAGTTTATACTCGTATACTCTTCGGAGTATTGAGAAGCAGTTTATACTCGTGTACTCTTCCTTCTCATCATCGGTAGGAAACAGTTTAGACTCATATACCTATTGGAGTATCAGGGAGCAGTTTAACCTCTTACACCGGTCGGAGGATTAAGAAGCAGTTTATACTCTTATACTTGTCAGAGTGTTATCTGTGACTTAACTGAGCGATATAACGCCGGCTTTAACCAGGGTTTGGATGCTATTCTTGAGAGCGAAGCAAGCCTTGGTGGGATGAAGGATCCTTCTGTGGTATGCACAATACTTTGGATCCAAAATGTTATCAGCTTCCTCCTGATTTGTGATGGGTGGAAGCTTAATCTTGTTGTTTTCAAGGAGAGATTCGAAGATGGCTGGAACGTCCTCGTCCTTGAAGGAATACTCTTTTTGGAGTCTCGGGTCCGAAGTCTTTTGCTGCCTTCGGCATTGCTGTTGTGACGTTTGATTTGTACTAACAGCAGCTGCAGGTGCCTTGCCCTTACCACGGGAGGCAAAGTTTGAGTTCGGAGGATTGGCCGTCGGTTGGCTCCTCTCGGCCTTCTTCCTTCGGAGGAAGCGTTCGGCTTGTTCACCGCGCACCTTCAAGTCTTTCCAAGTGTTAGACGGTGCGACTCCCATAACTTCCAATATCTCAATAGATAGGTTGTTATGACATGTCTGGAGGATGAAGTCCTCCGTGATCGGATCTCGGCAGTTCATTGCCTTATTCCTGAAG
>NW_017973388.1:17734-21605 GCF_001876935.1 Asparagus officinalis
CGTTGACTGGCGCGCACGAGTTGGTTGACGTGCGCGCGTTGACCGGCGCACACGAGTTGGTTGACGTGCACGCGTTTGACCGGCGCGTACGAGTTGATTCGACGTACGCGCGTTGACCGACGCGCACGGGCTGATCGACGTGCGCGCGTTGACTGGCGCGCACGAGTTGATTGACGTGCACGCGTTTGACCGACGCGCACGAGTTGGTTTGACGAATCTTCTTGACTCGCCCATTCATTGCTTCGAGTTTCGTGTGGGCTCTCGTAGACAATTTTAGACGCCTACAGATACCCCCTCCAAAGTGTTTCAGCCTCATTCTTTTATAGAGGAGTCTGAAACGCTTTGGATATGATGGATCCCCACCTTCAGTCGGTGTTAAAGGAGCTACAGATGGTTTCGATTCTTGACTTCTCCATATTTTAGCGTATTCTGTATTTTGTCGAATAGCTAAGATTTTCTCGGTACGATATGATGGATCCTCACCTTCAGTCGGTGTTAAAGGACCTACAGATGGTTTTGATTCTTGACTTCTCCATATTTTAGCGTATTCTGTATTTTGTCGAATAGCTAAGATTTTCTCGGTACTGCGTTTATCGTCTGACCGTTGTTGAAGCCTTGAACCGAATTTGGTGAATAGATTTTTGTTGATGTGTCACTGAGTTGGCTTTTGGATTAATCGCAACGCGTTGACCGGCGTTGACTTTAGGGTTTCGAATCGATCGATGTTGACTCTTCATCGCAACGCGTTGACCGACGTTGACCTAGGGTTGTGCGTTGACCGGCGTTAACCCTAGGGTTTCGTGTTAACCTGAGGAGGACCAGTTTATACTCGTGTACTCCTGGGAGTTTCGGGAATCAGTTTAACCTCATGTACCCGTCGGAGGTTGCCAGGTTATCCTTAAGAATTATTATCTGTAATATTCTCTAGGAACTTCCTGTCAAAATGGGAAACAGTTTAGACTCATGTACCCGTTGGAGTTTTGAAAGGTTATCCTTAAGAATTATTATACGTAATATTCTCTAGGAACTTCCTGTCAAAATGGGGAGCAGTTTAGACTCATGTACCCGTTGGAGTTTGGATATCGAGTATTCCGATAAAAGGCGAAAATATCGCGAAATCACCCAAAATATAAAATTGGGTCCCGAATATTCCGAAATAGGTGAAAAATCACGAAATCACCCAAAATATAAAATTGGGTCTCGAATGTTCTGAAAATAGACGAAAATATCTCGAAATTATTTGGGAAACAGAATTGAACTCCGAAAATTCCAAATCTGACTGAAAATGCCGCTCAATTATCCGGGAAAAGAAGTCGAACTCTGAACATTCCAAATAGGATCAAAAATGCCGTGAAATTGTCCGGGAGATGAGGTTAACCTTCGAAAATTTCGAAAACGGACGAAAACGGACGAAAATACAGCAAAAGAGGCACTAGACCCGGTCTGACCCGCGTTCACGCGGGTCAGATGAATCCGACCCGCGTTCACGCGGGTCAGATGGATCCGACCCGCGGAACGCGGGTCGGATTAATCCGACGCGCAGAACGCGGGTCGGAAGGGGGTTTAAAGGGGAATAAAAATCCCCAACTCCTTCTTCGGTTCCAGCTTTCTTCCCCCTCTTCATTTCGGTTCTCTTCTTGAGTTCTAACCCCTCAAGAGCTCCTCTTCCTCCAGAATTCCAACCGAATCAAAGCTCCTCCTCCTTTAAAACCATCAGCTCCTTCCTCTCTTCTTCCCATTTGGATTCGAGCAAAGGAGGAGATTCGGATCTAGGGTTTCGGCCATTTGAGTTCTTCTTCCCCCTTTCAAGCTTCAAGAACTTGGGTAAGTCTTTTCTAATGGCTTTGATTCCCTTACATTGACTCTAATTAGTTCTTCATGCTTTGATTCAATGTCTTGAAACCCTAGTTCTTGGATTTGGGCAAAAACCGAATTTTGAACTTGAGCTTTGAATGTGGCCGATTTTTTTTTTTTGAGTTTGATTCTTGAATTTGTGTAAAAAACTGAAGTTGTTGATTAGAACTCTTTGTTAGCCGAAATTTCCACTGTCCATGGCCAAAATTTACTGTTCATGGCCGAATTCTTGGACTGTTCATGGCCGAAATTTTCTGCTGATCGTGAATATGATTGACTTCGTAATTCTGGGTTGATGATGGCCGAGTGAGCCCCTTTGTCGCGCCTGTACATGATCGAGTTTGCATTTGGTTGTGGTTATGTGCATAACTTGATGATTAACATATTAATTTGATCCCTTGGCATCAATTGTGTATGAGGGCTAAACTCTTTTGCTTGATTCTGGCGCTCGTGTTTGTATTTGATTGAGAATGAGGTTGATGACTGAATGCGTGGTCGAACGGCTCCTCGAACCTATGTGTGGCTGAAAATTCTTGTAGAGGTCTTTGAGCTATTCATGGCTGAATTCATATATGTGCTTGAACTTTGTATATAATTCGAACTCATATATAATTGAACTCATGTATATGATCGACTTCAAACTTTGTATATAGCCAAGCTCTTGTATATAATCGAATTTGTGCATGGCTTGAGTCCGACCTCGTATGTGGTCGAGAACCTTATACGCCTTGAATTTGTACATGTGATTGAACTCTTGCATATGGTTGAACTCTAGTATATAATTCAAATTCGAATTTGTATATAACTAAGCTCTTGTATCATTGAATTCATATATAACTGAACTCGTGCATGCCTTGAATCCAAACTTGTGTATGACTCAAGAACCTTATATGCCTTGAATTCGAGCTATTCTTGTATATGATTGAGCTTGTGAATCCACATGTTGACACGATCGAGGCCTTATATTTGACTTTGTGACACTTAACTTGAATCGAGAATGTTGTATAGATTTAATTAGACCCTTAATTAGGAAAATTCCATTTTGTAGAATTTCAATTAAAGATTCGCAATTTCCCTTTCAGTCTTTGATTCATGTATCTTGATTCTTGATCTGACTGTGCTGTTGATCTTTGTTACAGATTAGCCATGTTGACGCTTTGGACCAGCTAGAGCGCGAATTCCGACGGTTACAAGAGTTGAAGACTGCTGGTAGCTCAACGTACATAGCCATTTGGATGGAATCTCGTCTACAAGCATGGCACGACACTCGGGCTTCGGCTGGACTTGAGATTCAAACGCAACAAAGTCGGGTGGATCAAATGGAGGCCTTGGCTATCTTGGGGATGGCGAAGGATGACTTGGAGCGTTCACAAGTTGTGATATCCGGAAAATTGGAGCTCTCGAAACAGAAGTTAGCCAAGATCCAACAAGAGGCTGCGAAAACATTATCCCTCACCGAGGAATCCTTCAAGGTTGCATTGCAGTGTGAGCTTGAGCGAACTTATACAGAGGAATTGACTAAACTTGAACAGCAAATCCGTAGTCACAAACTTCATGTAGATTGATTGTAACTCTTGTACCTGCAAACTCAATTTTATTAATAGAAAATATGTCTTTTTTTCATTCATTATGTCTCATTTATTATGATGTCTTACTCCGTATGGAATAATCAAACATAATACTTGTGAGATTTTTGGCAAACCCCCAGCCTTCAACGGGTTTGATGAGCCTTTACCGACTACCGTCTGAGTCGGGCTAGCATGCAGATTATTCTATATCCGTTCCGCATGTAACGTTGTGCTAAGAGAATTAATTCTTTTAGACTTAGTGCTATGATTTTGAATACATAGACTTCACCATTTCTTACGGGAATATGGCACCCGGTAACGCGTGCTAGGCGTTGACTTACCCCTTCTTAGGTTTCGGGATAAAATACCCCAGACTAGATTCTGGTGTCTTTTTCAATCGGTAAAAGACTAAACCGGCGACGCGTGTTAGACGTAGACTTAGGATTTTT
>NW_017973389.1:0-21462 GCF_001876935.1 Asparagus officinalis
TTTTGTGCAAAAAGAGGTAATGGCCGAAACTTTGGGGGGTTTATTTGCAAAATTCGTGGGGGTTTATTTTCAAAAAGAGGTAATGGCCGAAACTTTGGGGGGTTTATTTGCAAAATTCGTGGGGGTTTATTTGCAAAAAGAGGTAATGGCCGAAACTTTGGGGGGCTTTTATGCAAAATTGCATTATGGCCGAAATCTTGAGGGGTTTTTATGCAAAAGAGGACTGAAATTAGGTCTTGGATTGTATGTCCACTCGGTTGAAAATTTGATGGGTGCTTTAGGCAAGAGGACCAAAAGTTGTTAGATTTAACCAAAATGGTGGGGTACCGGGGGTGCTAAATGATCGGATATGACGATCATGACCCGAACCGGGTGTGTCCTTGACCTGAATTTTGGCCTTGAACACTAAGGGTATTTTGGGTATTTCACCAAAATTCGCCGCGCAAGATGACAATCATCGTGCACGAAATTTGTAGGTTTAATTAGACTTCAATTATGAAATCCTATTTGTGTATAGGATTTTAATTAAAGTTCTTAATTTCCCTTTTAAATTTCGTGTATCCATGTTTTAGATTGTACCTGACTTGCTGCTTTTCGTTGCAGATTTGCAATGTCTCCGCGTCGATCTCGACCCCGTAGGAGTCGTTCTCATTCACAGCATAGTGAGGAGGAGGTTCCTACGACGTCTCCTCCCGCGGCCTCATTCTTCGGGGGTGAGGCTTTATGCAGTTTTTTCGTTGCAGATTTGCAATGTCCCCGCGTCGATCTCGTCCCCGGAGGAGCCGTTCTCGTTCACAGCATAGTGAGGAGGAGGTCCCCACGACATCCTCTCCCGCGGCCTCATTCTTCGGGGGTGAGAATTTATGCAGAGATTTTTTTTTTCTTGCATCCCTGATTGACCTCTTTGCGGGTCATGAAGGAAGAACCGATACCTCTCTCGCGGAGGGTAAGGTTTCAGACTTGTTTTGCTTAGCCAATTCAAGTCTTCCGGTATATTGGGGCGATTTTGTGTCGTCCTACACCTTATAGGCCGGTGTATGTTACCACGTTATTCACGTGATGATGCATACCGTTCTTCCGGTGTAGGACACTCAAAATCGTCACTCCAATTATTCCGTGGATGAGCTTATCATTCTTCTTATGAATTTTCTGACTCCACCCTTGTGCGTTATTGCAGTGGAATTCCCCTCGGGTAGTCTTCCTCCTCACGCCAACACCGGTTGTAGTCGGGGGGTCTTCTCTTCGGCTTCCCTTAGACAGGCTGTTAGCCCACTTCCTCGATTCGATAGAGGTCGCTCAGATGAATCTTGTCGCTTAATACGGGAAGGAGGGCGCCACTGCTTGCGCCAGCTTATCACAGACGCCACCTTTACCGCTGATTCTACTTCCACTCAGGCTTTACAGAAGCCGAGCTTCTTGTTCGGGGATCATGTTGAGGACCCCGCTATATTGACTCTTGAAGAGGAGCACTGGCTGACTTTTGATGGTGGAGCTTGTTTGTACATCCCTTCGATTCCACGCCAATATTCCTTCAGCCACTTGAAGGGGCAGGCCGTGGACAGGCAGATGTCTTGGCCTCTTACTGAAGATGCTGAGCGGGTTCAGTGCGGATATGTCACTCACCACAAAACCCCCGGCTCCAACGGGTATCATGACGTTCGTGGTCTTCGACCCGGGATTATGGGTCTTGACACTGCACCCCCAGGCGAGGTGTCAGCAGCTGCCTCTACTGTGAGTAATCGTCTAGCTCTTTTGGGGAGACGGTTATCTTCAATAGAGTTCAGATGCTATGGCTGGGCTTCCTCACTAGCCAAAGGGTGGTGGGCTCGCATGACTGATTTCGTCTTGGCGCGCTGGGAGAGGGATCTGAAGAGCAGTGGGTTGTACGTGCCCATACGAGCTACTATGTACGGAATCCCAGTCAGCTGTCGCCATTTCTTGGCCCTGCTGGAGACCTACATGCCTGACAGCAACACTTTTCTGACCAGTGGTGGTGAGCTAGGGCTAGCTTTGCATGAGATGCATTATGTTTCGGGTCTTCCGATGGGAGATTGTCCGTATAAGGAGTATTTCCCCTCGAACCAACAGCTGGAGTGTATGAAGAAAGATACTCCCGACATGTATGACACTCTCTGGGATCTTACCTGTCATTATCACACCTCCTTGGTTCAGACTTCTCCTCAAGCGAAGAGGAAGAGGCAGGTCAGTTTGAAACAGTTTGCCTGCTATTTGTTCCAGAACTTGGAGGGTAACTCCGACGAGTCTGTTCATGAGCTAGATATATTGCCCCCTTCTGCGGTTAATGAGTTGCTGGAGAAGACTGAGGCTCAATCTTACACTATTGCCAGTGCTGAGGGAACTTTTCCCGCGGGGACCAAGTTTCGCTCTTTTCTCCGCCGTGCCCAGAAGTCCATTGGGCCCCGGACTCTATTAGCAGGCTATCTCGCCCTTTGGTTGAAGAAGTGTGTCGTCCCGCATCAGTCTTCAGACGCTCTACCCATCGAGGTGCTCTTCCCTGCAGTTCAGCTAGCCTACGGGAGAGAGCTTTCCCTGCTCCCAGCAATGGTTGCTAGCATCCATTGCGGGCTCAGGGGTCTGGTCAGTAGTTTCACACATATGGGCTCTGCACCATCAGCTGAGCTTGTTTGTCCGAAGGTTGAGCTCCCTTATGCATATCTGATGGCGTGGTTCGTTCTTCACCGTCCTGACTTGATGTCAGCGCCCAGTGTTGTTGACATCCCCGTCCCCTTCATACAGCTGTTGGAGAAGAGCAGATGGCTCGGGAACAAGTTTAGTGATGTGCAGCAAGAGCTTCGAGTCCGCAAGAGTTGGGAATTCTTTAAGTGTTTCCCTCATTTTTCAGGTCGCTATGGCGACGCGCTGGTTGATGAGGAGAAACCCAGAAGCGATCGGACTATTCTCGATGCTGGTTGTTTCCGGTGGCTAGTGAACATCCGTGTTGGATATCTTGTCCTCCGGGTGAAGAACCAGTGCTACATAGAGCCTTATCTCCCTTGCCGCTTTGCTCGCCAGTTCGGTTACGACCAACTGTATGTTGGGAATCCGAGCCGTAGCCTTCAGGTTGAGGGAGGATTGATTGATGGCGTACGAGCGTGGCTATGGACGATGGTGGGATGTACTGGAGCTCGCTTTGCTCTTCCTTCGTATAGGCGTAAGCCACTGATCACTTTCCTCAGCTGCAAGTGGTTGCTTTCTGCCTATGAGTCCATCAGCGTGAAGAGCCTCTCAGAGTTGCAGTCCGAGTATGCAGTCCGGGCTGCTATGGTGGCGATTCGCAAGGCTGAGCTTGCTCGGAAGCGGAAAAAAGGGCATGCCAAATCTCTTCTCACAGACGAAGAAGAGCTCCTCCCTACGGATGATGATGATGAGACCTCCGAGGAAGAGTGTGTGGATGCAGATACCGGCAGAGGGGATCTCGATACCGGTTTGTCCTGTCTCTTTTAATTTTCCTTTTCCATAAATGACAGCTCTTTTTCATTGAAATGGCTATTGTCATTTTAGGTAGGACAGCCGGTGATCATGAGCCCTCAGCTCCTACACACGTTGAAACGTGTGATAGGCCTGCGCATGTTCAACCCGTTGGCCCTCGGAGGGTGGGTGCTCCGAAGAGGAAGAAGACCGCCCATAAGCCCCATGACGGTCAGCGTCCCTATGGAGTGGACTTAGGGAGCACCGCTGATGGAGGGGGAGGTAACATTCAATTGCTCTTGCTTCAAGGTTGTTTACCTTTTGGGGATTTGTGACCATGTTTTGTGCTCCAGGTTTCTTCGAAGAGGGCGAACTTCCACCGGGTTCGGCGTCCCCTGGTGTTGACAATATGGATTGCTTTGTGCAACAAATGTGCGACGCTTTTCACGATGGGTCTTTGGGCATCGACCTTAACATCGATCTTGAGCAGATAAATAATGTTGAGCCCACAATCCCTTATTCAGGTATATCCGCATCCAATGTCATTTTCCTTATGTAAGGTGAAGGAAGATTTCTCGTTTGAGCTTTCCTCATCCTTCAACATTTGGGTTACCCTGCAGATGTTGCGATGGAGGGGCCAAGCTTCTCGAAGCCGGATGCCGGCTTATTAGCTGACATGCTGGCTGAGCAGACTTCCAGAGGGACCGAGAGACCATTCTTCGGGAACGATTCATCTACCGGTATATATCTGATTTTCTCCCTCTTGCCCGATATTTCATATGACTAATGAATGATTGATTATCGCAGCGTCTACCATTGGAGTTAGCCCGGTATCTATCCCTGGCATATCCAGTTTGCCTCAGAGCGACGGGCTTGCAGGTATGTATACGATTCAGGGATATTGTACTTTCCTATGTTTATCTGTCTTTTGACTAATGAGTGCAATCATAGGACCAGCCGCTAGGACTGATTCTCATATGACTCCTGACATCCCTCAAATGCCCGCGGATAATGGATCTACAGGTATGCAGATCCCAATTCTTCTTATTCGTCTAAATTTTCATTTTGACTAATAAGAGAGTGTCATCATAGGACCAGCAGCTTGGGCCGATACTCTTATGACTCTTGGCATTCCGGCTGCATCTGAGGACATGGGGATTGCAGGTATGTATACGACCTCCTTATCCCGATTCTCCTTACTTGTCCAAATTTCCATTTGGTTAACATAGGAATGTCACTGTAGGACCAGGCGTTCAGCCTGATACTGCTACAGTCCCCGGGGTTGAAAGTCCTCATAGCAGTGGTGCCTCCCCGTCTCTGCCGAGTGGTGCGAGCAATCTGTCTGCAGGGGCTGACGTACCCTCTTCTGCTGCTGTCCCGGAGCCTGTCGGCTCTCAACCCGATGGGACATCCGTTGGCGTCGGTATGTTCGGAACCTGCCTTTTGACTTTCCTTTCCATATTCGATAGTTCACTGAGCTTCCAAGTTGTTGCTTGTAGGATCTCGATCTTCTTTGCACGAGCGTGTCCGTAGCCTTTTGGCCGATACTGATCCTGACGGAGAGGCTTTCCGTACGGACCTCAGCTTCTTCACCGCCTGGTATAATGGCTTGATCGAGAAGCTTCTCCACCGAGGAGGCGGCTTCGATCAGTTCCGGCGTTCCTTCTCTCGCCACATGACGATGATGAGGGAAGAAGGATACCCGGAACTGGCTGATTCCTTCACTGCTGATTTCGCTGCCCTGGAGTCAGAGATACGAGAGTTGAAGGAACTGGAGGTTACCGGGGCTTCTTCTTTCGTATCCTCTGAGTTAGAGCATAGGATGGAGCAGTGGCGTGAACTGAGATCTTCCGTCGGGCGTGAGCTTCAGTCACGCGAGAGCTCCCTTGCGCATCTAATGGCTAACATGGCGAGGATGGATAGGGAGAAAGCTGAGTTACTCCGTTCCTTGGACTCGAATCGCGAGGAAGCGACTAGGTTGAAGGAGGCCTTGAAGCGTGCCGAGGAATCCGCCGTTCTTATCGCAGATGACTTGATCGGACTAGAGCGTTCCCGTGACCAGGTACTCGAGGAGTTCGGATCCACTCAGGAGGGATTGATGAAGTTGAAGAGTGAAGCTGCGGAGATCTTGAGCTGTTCTGAGGAATCTGCCCGAGCAGATCTGCAGGCGGGACTTGAGCAGAGTTATGCAGATAGACTTTTTAGCTTAAAGTCTCATATTCTTAGCCGTCAGTTGCCTTCGGGCTAATGAGCTCTTTGTTGTATGCTTTTGACTTGACCTATTAATAGAAACTCCACATTTGCTTCTTTCTTGTGATTTGTCTGCATTTCTTCTGAATGACAGATTTTATGGGATTTTTGGCAAACCCCCAGCCATCAACGGGTTTGATATGCCTTTACCGATCACCGTTTGAATCGGGCTAGCATGTGGATTGTCTAGATCCGTCCCACATGTAACGTTGTGCTAAGAAAATTGCTTTTCTTAGATTTGATGCTATGACTTTGAATACATAGACTTCGTCTTTCTTACGGGAATAGACTACCCGGCAACGCGTGTTAGGCATTGACTTTGGGGTTTTTGGCAAACCCCCAGCCTTCAACGGGTTTGATATGCCTTTACCGATTACCGTTTGAATCGGGCTAGCATGCGGATTGTCGAAATCCGTTCCGCATGTAACGTTGTGCTAAAGGAATGAACTCCCTTAGACTTAATGCTACGACTTTGAATACGTAGACTTTGCCCTTGTTACGGGAATAGGCTACCCGGCAACACGTGTTAGGTGTTGACTTATCCCTACTTAGGATTCGGGATAAAATTCCCCATGCACCAAGTGCGCGGATTGGAAGTTGAAAGTTGTGTCAAAATAGGAGAGGAAGAATTTTATATTCTATCTCCCGATGCTGAAGAGGAAGAATTTTATATTCTATCTACAGCTGGAAAGGAAACTCGAGGTGGGATATCCACCCCCAGAATCCGGAAGGATGAACTGGGAGCGGGATCTCCACTCCGAGCATCCGGAATGATGAACTGGGAGTGGGATCTCCACTCCGAGCATCGGAAAGGTCCGAGGAGAGGAAGAATTTTATATTCTATCTCCCGGTGCTAAAGAGGAAGAATTTTATATTCTATCTTCAGCTGGAAAAGAAACTCGAGGTGGGATTCTCCACCCCCAGTATCTGGAAGGATGAACTGGGAATGGGATCTCCACTCCGAGCACCCGGAATGATGAACTGGGAGTGGGGTCGCCACTCCGAGCATCGGAAAGGTCCGAGGAGAGGAAGAATTTTATATTCTATCTCCCGGTGCTAAAGAGGAAGAATTTTATATTCTATCTTCAGCTGGAAAAGAAACTCGAGGTGGGATTCTCCACCCCCAGTATCTGGAAGGATGAACTGGGAGTGGGATCTCCACTCCGAGCATCGGAAAGGTCCGAGGAGAGGAAGAATTTTATATTCTATCTCCCGGTGCTAAAGAGGAAGAATTTTATATTCTATCTTCAGCTGGAAAAGAAACTCGAGGTGGGATTCTCCACCCCCAGTATCTGGAAGGATGAACTGGGAATGGGATCTCCACTCCGAGCACCCGGAATGATGAACTGGGAGTGGGGTCGCCACTCCGAGCATCGGAAAGGTCCGAGGAGAGGAAGAATTTTATATTCTATCTCCCGGTGCTAAAGAGGAAGAATTTTATATTCTATCTTCAGCTGGAAAAGAAACTCGAGGTGGGATTCTCCACCCCCAGTATCTGGAAGGATGAACTGGGAATGGGATCTCCACTCCGAGCACCCGGAATGATGAACTGGGAGTGGGGTCGCCACTCCGAGCATCGGAAAGGTCCGAGGAGAGGAAGAATTTTATATTCTATCTCCCGGTGCTAAAGAGGAAGAATTTTATATTCTATCTTCAGCTGGAAAAGAAACTCGAGGTGGGATTCTCCACCCCCAGTATCTGGAAGGATGAACTGGGAATGGGATCTCCACTCCGAGCACCCGGAATGATGAACTGGGAGTGGGGTCGCCACTCCGAGCATCGGAAAGGTCCGAGGAGAGGAAGAATTTTATATTCTATCTCCCGGTGCTAAAGAGGAAGAATTTTATATTCTATCTTCAGCTGGAAAAGAAACTCGAGGTGGGATTCTCCACCCCCAGTATCTGGAAGGATGAACTGGGAATGGGATCTCCACTCCGAGCACCCGGAATGATGAACTGGGAGTGGGGTCGCCACTCCGAGCATCGGAAAGGTCCGAGGAGAGGAAGAATTTTATATTCTATCTCCCGGTGCTAAAGAGGAAGAATTTTATATTCTATCTTCAGCTGGAAAAGAAACTCGAGGTGGGATTCTCCACCCCCAGTATCTGGAAGGATGAACTGGGAATGGGATCTCCACTCCGAGCACCCGGAATGATGAACTGGGAGTGGGGTCGCCACTCCGAGCATCGGAAAGGTCCGAGGAGAGGAAGAATTTTATATTCTATCTCCCGGTGCTAAAGAGGAAGAATTTTATATTCTATCTTCAGCTGGAAAAGAAACTCGAGGTGGGATTCTCCACCCCCAGTATCTGGAAGGATGAACTGGGAATGGGATCTCCACTCCGAGCACCCGGAATGATGAACTGGGAGTGGGGTCGCCACTCCGAGCATCGGAAAGGTCCGAGGAGAGGAAGAATTTTATATTCTATCTCCCGGTGCTAAAGAGGAAGAATTTTATATTCTATCTTCAGCTGGAAAAGAAACTCGAGGTGGGATTCTCCACCCCCAGTATCTGGAAGGATGAACTGGGAATGGGATCTCCACTCCGAGCACCCGGAATGATGAACTGGGAGTGGGGTCGCCACTCCGAGCATCGGAAAGGTCCGAGGAGAGGAAGAATTTTATATTCTATCTCCCGGTGCTAAAGAGGAAGAATTTTATATTCTATCTTCAGCTGGAAAAGAAACTCGAGGTGGGATTCTCCACCCCCAGTATCTGGAAGGATGAACTGGGAATGGGATCTCCACTCCGAGCACCCGGAATGATGAACTGGGAGTGGGGTCGCCACTCCGAGCATCGGAAAGGTCCGAGGAGAGGAAGAATTTTATATTCTATCTCCCGGTGCTAAAGAGGAAGAATTTTATATTCTATCTTCAGCTGGAAAAGAAACTCGAGGTGGGATTCTCCACCCCCAGTATCTGGAAGGATGAACTGGGAATGGGATCTCCACTCCGAGCACCCGGAATGATGAACTGGGAGTGGGGTCGCCACTCCGAGCATCGGAAAGGTCCGAGGAGAGGAAGAATTTTATATTCTATCTCCCGGTGCTAAAGAGGAAGAATTTTATATTCTATCTTCAGCTGGAAAAGAAACTCGAGGTGGGATTCTCCACCCCCAGTATCTGGAAGGATGAACTGGGAATGGGATCTCCACTCCGAGCACCCGGAATGATGAACTGGGAGTGGGGTCGCCACTCCGAGCATCGGAAAGGTCCGAGGAGAGGAAGAATTTTATATTCTATCTCCCGGTGCTAAAGAGGAAGAATTTTATATTCTATCTTCAGCTGGAAAAGAAACTCGAGGTGGGATTCTCCACCCCCAGTATCTGGAAGGATGAACTGGGAATGGGATCTCCACTCCGAGCACCCGGAATGATGAACTGGGAGTGGGGTCGCCACTCCGAGCATCGGAAAGGTCCGAGGAGAGGAAGAATTTTATATTCTATCTCCCGGTGCTAAAGAGGAAGAATTTTATATTCTATCTTCAGCTGGAAAAGAAACTCGAGGTGGGATTCTCCACCCCCAGTATCTGGAAGGATGAACTGGGAATGGGATCTCCACTCCGAGCACCCGGAATGATGAACTGGGAGTGGGGTCGCCACTCCGAGCATCGGAAAGGTCCGAGGAGAGGAAGAATTTTATATTCTATCTCCCGGTGCTAAAGAGGAAGAATTTTATATTCTATCTTCAGCTGGAAAAGAAACTCGAGGTGGGATTCTCCACCCCCAGTATCTGGAAGGATGAACTGGGAATGGGATCTCCACTCCGAGCACCCGGAATGATGAACTGGGAGTGGGGTCGCCACTCCGAGCATCGGAAAGGTCCGAGGAGAGGAAGAATTTTATATTCTATCTCCCGGTGCTAAAGAGGAAGAATTTTATATTCTATCTTCAGCTGGAAAAGAAACTCGAGGTGGGATTCTCCACCCCCAGTATCTGGAAGGATGAACTGGGAATGGGATCTCCACTCCGAGCACCCGGAATGATGAACTGGGAGTGGGGTCGCCACTCCGAGCATCGGAAAGGTCCGAGGAGAGGAAGAATTTTATATTCTATCTCCCGGTGCTAAAGAGGAAGAATTTTATATTCTATCTTCAGCTGGAAAAGAAACTCGAGGTGGGATTCTCCACCCCCAGTATCTGGAAGGATGAACTGGGAATGGGATCTCCACTCCGAGCACCCGGAATGATGAACTGGGAGTGGGGTCGCCACTCCGAGCATCGGAAAGGTCCGAGGAGAGGAAGAATTTTATATTCTATCTCCCGGTGCTAAAGAGGAAGAATTTTATATTCTATCTTCAGCTGGAAAAGAAACTCGAGGTGGGATTCTCCACCCCCAGTATCTGGAAGGATGAACTGGGAATGGGATCTCCACTCCGAGCACCCGGAATGATGAACTGGGAGTGGGGTCGCCACTCCGAGCATCGGAAAGGTCCGAGGAGAGGAAGAATTTTATATTCTATCTCCCGGTGCTAAAGAGGAAGAATTTTATATTCTATCTTCAGCTGGAAAAGAAACTCGAGGTGGGATTCTCCACCCCCAGTATCTGGAAGGATGAACTGGGAATGGGATCTCCACTCCGAGCACCCGGAATGATGAACTGGGAGTGGGGTCGCCACTCCGAGCATCGGAAAGGTCCGAGGAGAGGAAGAATTTTATATTCTATCTCCCGGTGCTAAAGAGGAAGAATTTTATATTCTATCTTCAGCTGGAAAAGAAACTCGAGGTGGGATTCTCCACCCCCAGTATCTGGAAGGATGAACTGGGAATGGGATCTCCACTCCGAGCACCCGGAATGATGAACTGGGAGTGGGGTCGCCACTCCGAGCATCGGAAAGGTCCGAGGAGAGGAAGAATTTTATATTCTATCTCCCGGTGCTAAAGAGGAAGAATTTTATATTCTATCTTCAGCTGGAAAAGAAACTCGAGGTGGGATTCTCCACCCCCAGTATCTGGAAGGATGAACTGGGAATGGGATCTCCACTCCGAGCACCCGGAATGATGAACTGGGAGTGGGGTCGCCACTCCGAGCATCGGAAAGGTCCGAGGAGAGGAAGAATTTTATATTCTATCTCCCGGTGCTAAAGAGGAAGAATTTTATATTCTATCTTCAGCTGGAAAAGAAACTCGAGGTGGGATTCTCCACCCCCAGTATCTGGAAGGATGAACTGGGAATGGGATCTCCACTCCGAGCACCCGGAATGATGAACTGGGAGTGGGGTCGCCACTCCGAGCATCGGAAAGGTCCGAGGAGAGGAAGAATTTTATATTCTATCTCCCGGTGCTAAAGAGGAAGAATTTTATATTCTATCTTCAGCTGGAAAAGAAACTCGAGGTGGGATTCTCCACCCCCAGTATCTGGAAGGATGAACTGGGAATGGGATCTCCACTCCGAGCACCCGGAATGATGAACTGGGAGTGGGGTCGCCACTCCGAGCATCGGAAAGGTCCGAGGAGAGGAAGAATTTTATATTCTATCTCCCGGTGCTAAAGAGGAAGAATTTTATATTCTATCTTCAGCTGGAAAAGAAACTCGAGGTGGGATTCTCCACCCCCAGTATCTGGAAGGATGAACTGGGAATGGGATCTCCACTCCGAGCACCCGGAATGATGAACTGGGAGTGGGGTCGCCACTCCGAGCATCGGAAAGGTCCGAGGAGAGGAAGAATTTTATATTCTATCTCCCGGTGCTAAAGAGGAAGAATTTTATATTCTATCTTCAGCTGGAAAAGAAACTCGAGGTGGGATTCTCCACCCCCAGTATCTGGAAGGATGAACTGGGAATGGGATCTCCACTCCGAGCACCCGGAATGATGAACTGGGAGTGGGGTCGCCACTCCGAGCATCGGAAAGGTCCGAGGAGAGGAAGAATTTTATATTCTATCTCCCGGTGCTAAAGAGGAAGAATTTTATATTCTATCTTCAGCTGGAAAAGAAACTCGAGGTGGGATTCTCCACCCCCAGTATCTGGAAGGATGAACTGGGAATGGGATCTCCACTCCGAGCACCCGGAATGATGAACTGGGAGTGGGGTCGCCACTCCGAGCATCGGAAAGGTCCGAGGAGAGGAAGAATTTTATATTCTATCTCCCGGTGCTAAAGAGGAAGAATTTTATATTCTATCTTCAGCTGGAAAAGAAACTCGAGGTGGGATTCTCCACCCCCAGTATCTGGAAGGATGAACTGGGAATGGGATCTCCACTCCGAGCACCCGGAATGATGAACTGGGAGTGGGGTCGCCACTCCGAGCATCGGAAAGGTCCGAGGAGAGGAAGAATTTTATATTCTATCTCCCGGTGCTAAAGAGGAAGAATTTTATATTCTATCTTCAGCTGGAAAAGAAACTCGAGGTGGGATTCTCCACCCCCAGTATCTGGAAGGATGAACTGGGAATGGGATCTCCACTCCGAGCACCCGGAATGATGAACTGGGAGTGGGGTCGCCACTCCGAGCATCGGAAAGGTCCGAGGAGAGGAAGAATTTTATATTCTATCTCCCGGTGCTAAAGAGGAAGAATTTTATATTCTATCTTCAGCTGGAAAAGAAACTCGAGGTGGGATTCTCCACCCCCAGTATCTGGAAGGATGAACTGGGAATGGGATCTCCACTCCGAGCACCCGGAATGATGAACTGGGAGTGGGGTCGCCACTCCGAGCATCGGAAAGGTCCGAGGAGAGGAAGAATTTTATATTCTATCTCCCGGTGCTAAAGAGGAAGAATTTTATATTCTATCTTCAGCTGGAAAAGAAACTCGAGGTGGGATTCTCCACCCCCAGTATCTGGAAGGATGAACTGGGAATGGGATCTCCACTCCGAGCACCCGGAATGATGAACTGGGAGTGGGGTCGCCACTCCGAGCATCGGAAAGGTCCGAGGAGAGGAAGAATTTTATATTCTATCTCCCGGTGCTAAAGAGGAAGAATTTTATATTCTATCTTCAGCTGGAAAAGAAACTCGAGGTGGGATTCTCCACCCCCAGTATCTGGAAGGATGAACTGGGAATGGGATCTCCACTCCGAGCACCCGGAATGATGAACTGGGAGTGGGGTCGCCACTCCGAGCATCGGAAAGGTCCGAGGAGAGGAAGAATTTTATATTCTATCTCCCGGTGCTAAAGAGGAAGAATTTTATATTCTATCTTCAGCTGGAAAAGAAACTCGAGGTGGGATTCTCCACCCCCAGTATCTGGAAGGATGAACTGGGAATGGGATCTCCACTCCGAGCACCCGGAATGATGAACTGGGAGTGGGGTCGCCACTCCGAGCATCGGAAAGGTCCGAGGAGAGGAAGAATTTTATATTCTATCTCCCGGTGCTAAAGAGGAAGAATTTTATATTCTATCTTCAGCTGGAAAAGAAACTCGAGGTGGGATTCTCCACCCCCAGTATCTGGAAGGATGAACTGGGAATGGGATCTCCACTCCGAGCACCCGGAATGATGAACTGGGAGTGGGGTCGCCACTCCGAGCATCGGAAAGGTCCGAGGAGAGGAAGAATTTTATATTCTATCTCCCGGTGCTAAAGAGGAAGAATTTTATATTCTATCTTCAGCTGGAAAAGAAACTCGAGGTGGGATTCTCCACCCCCAGTATCTGGAAGGATGAACTGGGAATGGGATCTCCACTCCGAGCACCCGGAATGATGAACTGGGAGTGGGGTCGCCACTCCGAGCATCGGAAAGGTCCGAGGAGAGGAAGAATTTTATATTCTATCTCCCGGTGCTAAAGAGGAAGAATTTTATATTCTATCTTCAGCTGGAAAAGAAACTCGAGGTGGGATTCTCCACCCCCAGTATCTGGAAGGATGAACTGGGAATGGGATCTCCACTCCGAGCACCCGGAATGATGAACTGGGAGTGGGGTCGCCACTCCGAGCATCGGAAAGGTCCGAGGAGAGGAAGAATTTTATATTCTATCTCCCGGTGCTAAAGAGGAAGAATTTTATATTCTATCTTCAGCTGGAAAAGAAACTCGAGGTGGGATTCTCCACCCCCAGTATCTGGAAGGATGAACTGGGAATGGGATCTCCACTCCGAGCACCCGGAATGATGAACTGGGAGTGGGGTCGCCACTCCGAGCATCGGAAAGGTCCGAGGAGAGGAAGAATTTTATATTCTATCTCCCGGTGCTAAAGAGGAAGAATTTTATATTCTATCTTCAGCTGGAAAAGAAACTCGAGGTGGGATTCTCCACCCCCAGTATCTGGAAGGATGAACTGGGAATGGGATCTCCACTCCGAGCACCCGGAATGATGAACTGGGAGTGGGGTCGCCACTCCGAGCATCGGAAAGGTCCGAGGAGAGGAAGAATTTTATATTCTATCTCCCGGTGCTAAAGAGGAAGAATTTTATATTCTATCTTCAGCTGGAAAAGAAACTCGAGGTGGGATTCTCCACCCCCAGTATCTGGAAGGATGAACTGGGAATGGGATCTCCACTCCGAGCACCCGGAATGATGAACTGGGAGTGGGGTCGCCACTCCGAGCATCGGAAAGGTCCGAGGAGAGGAAGAATTTTATATTCTATCTCCCGGTGCTAAAGAGGAAGAATTTTATATTCTATCTTCAGCTGGAAAAGAAACTCGAGGTGGGATTCTCCACCCCCAGTATCTGGAAGGATGAACTGGGAATGGGATCTCCACTCCGAGCACCCGGAATGATGAACTGGGAGTGGGGTCGCCACTCCGAGCATCGGAAAGGTCCGAGGAGAGGAAGAATTTTATATTCTATCTCCCGGTGCTAAAGAGGAAGAATTTTATATTCTATCTTCAGCTGGAAAAGAAACTCGAGGTGGGATTCTCCACCCCCAGTATCTGGAAGGATGAACTGGGAATGGGATCTCCACTCCGAGCACCCGGAATGATGAACTGGGAGTGGGGTCGCCACTCCGAGCATCGGAAAGGTCCGAGGAGAGGAAGAATTTTATATTCTATCTCCCGGTGCTAAAGAGGAAGAATTTTATATTCTATCTTCAGCTGGAAAAGAAACTCGAGGTGGGATTCTCCACCCCCAGTATCTGGAAGGATGAACTGGGAATGGGATCTCCACTCCGAGCACCCGGAATGATGAACTGGGAGTGGGGTCGCCACTCCGAGCATCGGAAAGGTCCGAGGAGAGGAAGAATTTTATATTCTATCTCCCGGTGCTAAAGAGGAAGAATTTTATATTCTATCTTCAGCTGGAAAAGAAACTCGAGGTGGGATTCTCCACCCCCAGTATCTGGAAGGATGAACTGGGAATGGGATCTCCACTCCGAGCACCCGGAATGATGAACTGGGAGTGGGGTCGCCACTCCGAGCATCGGAAAGGTCCGAGGAGAGGAAGAATTTTATATTCTATCTCCCGGTGCTAAAGAGGAAGAATTTTATATTCTATCTTCAGCTGGAAAAGAAACTCGAGGTGGGATTCTCCACCCCCAGTATCTGGAAGGATGAACTGGGAATGGGATCTCCACTCCGAGCACCCGGAATGATGAACTGGGAGTGGGGTCGCCACTCCGAGCATCGGAAAGGTCCGAGGAGAGGAAGAATTTTATATTCTATCTCCCGGTGCTAAAGAGGAAGAATTTTATATTCTATCTTCAGCTGGAAAAGAAACTCGAGGTGGGATTCTCCACCCCCAGTATCTGGAAGGATGAACTGGGAATGGGATCTCCACTCCGAGCACCCGGAATGATGAACTGGGAGTGGGGTCGCCACTCCGAGCATCGGAAAGGTCCGAGGAGAGGAAGAATTTTATATTCTATCTCCCGGTGCTAAAGAGGAAGAATTTTATATTCTATCTTCAGCTGGAAAAGAAACTCGAGGTGGGATTCTCCACCCCCAGTATCTGGAAGGATGAACTGGGAATGGGATCTCCACTCCGAGCACCCGGAATGATGAACTGGGAGTGGGGTCGCCACTCCGAGCATCGGAAAGGTCCGAGGAGAGGAAGAATTTTATATTCTATCTCCCGGTGCTAAAGAGGAAGAATTTTATATTCTATCTTCAGCTGGAAAAGAAACTCGAGGTGGGATTCTCCACCCCCAGTATCTGGAAGGATGAACTGGGAATGGGATCTCCACTCCGAGCACCCGGAATGATGAACTGGGAGTGGGGTCGCCACTCCGAGCATCGGAAAGGTCCGAGGAGAGGAAGAATTTTATATTCTATCTCCCGGTGCTAAAGAGGAAGAATTTTATATTCTATCTTCAGCTGGAAAAGAAACTCGAGGTGGGATTCTCCACCCCCAGTATCTGGAAGGATGAACTGGGAATGGGATCTCCACTCCGAGCACCCGGAATGATGAACTGGGAGTGGGGTCGCCACTCCGAGCATCGGAAAGGTCCGAGGAGAGGAAGAATTTTATATTCTATCTCCCGGTGCTAAAGAGGAAGAATTTTATATTCTATCTTCAGCTGGAAAAGAAACTCGAGGTGGGATTCTCCACCCCCAGTATCTGGAAGGATGAACTGGGAATGGGATCTCCACTCCGAGCACCCGGAATGATGAACTGGGAGTGGGGTCGCCACTCCGAGCATCGGAAAGGTCCGAGGAGAGGAAGAATTTTATATTCTATCTCCCGGTGCTAAAGAGGAAGAATTTTATATTCTATCTTCAGCTGGAAAAGAAACTCGAGGTGGGATTCTCCACCCCCAGTATCTGGAAGGATGAACTGGGAATGGGATCTCCACTCCGAGCACCCGGAATGATGAACTGGGAGTGGGGTCGCCACTCCGAGCATCGGAAAGGTCCGAGGAGAGGAAGAATTTTATATTCTATCTCCCGGTGCTAAAGAGGAAGAATTTTATATTCTATCTTCAGCTGGAAAAGAAACTCGAGGTGGGATTCTCCACCCCCAGTATCTGGAAGGATGAACTGGGAATGGGATCTCCACTCCGAGCACCCGGAATGATGAACTGGGAGTGGGGTCGCCACTCCGAGCATCGGAAAGGTCCGAGGAGAGGAAGAATTTTATATTCTATCTCCCGGTGCTAAAGAGGAAGAATTTTATATTCTATCTTCAGCTGGAAAAGAAACTCGAGGTGGGATTCTCCACCCCCAGTATCTGGAAGGATGAACTGGGAATGGGATCTCCACTCCGAGCACCCGGAATGATGAACTGGGAGTGGGGTCGCCACTCCGAGCATCGGAAAGGTCCGAGGAGAGGAAGAATTTTATATTCTATCTCCCGGTGCTAAAGAGGAAGAATTTTATATTCTATCTTCAGCTGGAAAAGAAACTCGAGGTGGGATTCTCCACCCCCAGTATCTGGAAGGATGAACTGGGAATGGGATCTCCACTCCGAGCACCCGGAATGATGAACTGGGAGTGGGGTCGCCACTCCGAGCATCGGAAAGGTCCGAGGAGAGGAAGAATTTTATATTCTATCTCCCGGTGCTAAAGAGGAAGAATTTTATATTCTATCTTCAGCTGGAAAAGAAACTCGAGGTGGGATTCTCCACCCCCAGTATCTGGAAGGATGAACTGGGAATGGGATCTCCACTCCGAGCACCCGGAATGATGAACTGGGAGTGGGGTCGCCACTCCGAGCATCGGAAAGGTCCGAGGAGAGGAAGAATTTTATATTCTATCTCCCGGTGCTAAAGAGGAAGAATTTTATATTCTATCTTCAGCTGGAAAAGAAACTCGAGGTGGGATTCTCCACCCCCAGTATCTGGAAGGATGAACTGGGAATGGGATCTCCACTCCGAGCACCCGGAATGATGAACTGGGAGTGGGGTCGCCACTCCGAGCATCGGAAAGGTCCGAGGAGAGGAAGAATTTTATATTCTATCTCCCGGTGCTAAAGAGGAAGAATTTTATATTCTATCTTCAGCTGGAAAAGAAACTCGAGGTGGGATTCTCCACCCCCAGTATCTGGAAGGATGAACTGGGAATGGGATCTCCACTCCGAGCACCCGGAATGATGAACTGGGAGTGGGGTCGCCACTCCGAGCATCGGAAAGGTCCGAGGAGAGGAAGAATTTTATATTCTATCTCCCGGTGCTAAAGAGGAAGAATTTTATATTCTATCTTCAGCTGGAAAAGAAACTCGAGGTGGGATTCTCCACCCCCAGTATCTGGAAGGATGAACTGGGAATGGGATCTCCACTCCGAGCACCCGGAATGATGAACTGGGAGTGGGGTCGCCACTCCGAGCATCGGAAAGGTCCGAGGAGAGGAAGAATTTTATATTCTATCTCCCGGTGCTAAAGAGGAAGAATTTTATATTCTATCTTCAGCTGGAAAAGAAACTCGAGGTGGGATTCTCCACCCCCAGTATCTGGAAGGATGAACTGGGAATGGGATCTCCACTCCGAGCACCCGGAATGATGAACTGGGAGTGGGGTCGCCACTCCGAGCATCGGAAAGGTCCGAGGAGAGGAAGAATTTTATATTCTATCTCCCGGTGCTAAAGAGGAAGAATTTTATATTCTATCTTCAGCTGGAAAAGAAACTCGAGGTGGGATTCTCCACCCCCAGTATCTGGAAGGATGAACTGGGAATGGGATCTCCACTCCGAGCACCCGGAATGATGAACTGGGAGTGGGGTCGCCACTCCGAGCATCGGAAAGGTCCGAGGAGAGGAAGAATTTTATATTCTATCTCCCGGTGCTAAAGAGGAAGAATTTTATATTCTATCTTCAGCTGGAAAAGAAACTCGAGGTGGGATTCTCCACCCCCAGTATCTGGAAGGATGAACTGGGAATGGGATCTCCACTCCGAGCACCCGGAATGATGAACTGGGAGTGGGGTCGCCACTCCGAGCATCGGAAAGGTCCGAGGAGAGGAAGAATTTTATATTCTATCTCCCGGTGCTAAAGAGGAAGAATTTTATATTCTATCTTCAGCTGGAAAAGAAACTCGAGGTGGGATTCTCCACCCCCAGTATCTGGAAGGATGAACTGGGAATGGGATCTCCACTCCGAGCACCCGGAATGATGAACTGGGAGTGGGGTCGCCACTCCGAGCATCGGAAAGGTCCGAGGAGAGGAAGAATTTTATATTCTATCTCCCGGTGCTAAAGAGGAAGAATTTTATATTCTATCTTCAGCTGGAAAAGAAACTCGAGGTGGGATTCTCCACCCCCAGTATCTGGAAGGATGAACTGGGAATGGGATCTCCACTCCGAGCACCCGGAATGATGAACTGGGAGTGGGGTCGCCACTCCGAGCATCGGAAAGGTCCGAGGAGAGGAAGAATTTTATATTCTATCTCCCGGTGCTAAAGAGGAAGAATTTTATATTCTATCTTCAGCTGGAAAAGAAACTCGAGGTGGGATTCTCCACCCCCAGTATCTGGAAGGATGAACTGGGAATGGGATCTCCACTCCGAGCACCCGGAATGATGAACTGGGAGTGGGGTCGCCACTCCGAGCATCGGAAAGGTCCGAGGAGAGGAAGAATTTTATATTCTATCTCCCGGTGCTAAAGAGGAAGAATTTTATATTCTATCTTCAGCTGGAAAAGAAACTCGAGGTGGGATTCTCCACCCCCAGTATCTGGAAGGATGAACTGGGAATGGGATCTCCACTCCGAGCACCCGGAATGATGAACTGGGAGTGGGGTCGCCACTCCGAGCATCGGAAAGGTCCGAGGAGAGGAAGAATTTTATATTCTATCTCCCGGTGCTAAAGAGGAAGAATTTTATATTCTATCTTCAGCTGGAAAAGAAACTCGAGGTGGGATTCTCCACCCCCAGTATCTGGAAGGATGAACTGGGAATGGGATCTCCACTCCGAGCACCCGGAATGATGAACTGGGAGTGGGGTCGCCACTCCGAGCATCGGAAAGGTCCGAGGAGAGGAAGAATTTTATATTCTATCTCCCGGTGCTAAAGAGGAAGAATTTTATATTCTATCTTCAGCTGGAAAAGAAACTCGAGGTGGGATTCTCCACCCCCAGTATCTGGAAGGATGAACTGGGAATGGGATCTCCACTCCGAGCACCCGGAATGATGAACTGGGAGTGGGGTCGCCACTCCGAGCATCGGAAAGGTCCGAGGAGAGGAAGAATTTTATATTCTATCTCCCGGTGCTAAAGAGGAAGAATTTTATATTCTATCTTCAGCTGGAAAAGAAACTCGAGGTGGGATTCTCCACCCCCAGTATCTGGAAGGATGAACTGGGAATGGGATCTCCACTCCGAGCACCCGGAATGATGAACTGGGAGTGGGGTCGCCACTCCGAGCATCGGAAAGGTCCGAGGAGAGGAAGAATTTTATATTCTATCTCCCGGTGCTAAAGAGGAAGAATTTTATATTCTATCTTCAGCTGGAAAAGAATTTGAGGTGTTTTGTTGGTTTCCCTGTAGATTCTTCGTCCGGATTCGGATTTGAGTGATTCCGGGTGCGTTGGATGCGTGACGAAGAGTTCGATCCGCTCTGGTGATTGGATTATCTGTAGAGTGGTCGAGGCGCGAGGGGCGTTGTCCTTTTTGTGAACAGTGCCGGGTTCCCGATTGGTCCGGGTCTTGGTTGTCGTCGATTCACTTCAATCGTTCATCGACGTCGATTCACTTCAATCGTTCATCGACGTCGATTAGGCTCATGTGGGTCGGATGGTGATGTTCATTGTCGCTCGTTAACACTGAACCGTTTGTGGAGACCTATAGGCAATTTTCGATGCCTACAGATACCCCCTCCAAAGTGTTCCGGACTCGTTTCTTTTATAGAAGAGGCCGGAATACTTTGGATGTGATTGGTCTAGCCTTCAGTCGGCATAAGGACCTGTGGTTAGCTTCAACTCTTGGCTCCTTCGATTTTCGGTCTATTCGATGCTTTGACGAATAGCCGAAGTTCTTCCGGCACTGCGTTTATCGCTTGGCCGTCGTCGGAGTCTCGAGCTTGCAGCTGATGAATTGAGTTTGGCTCGTGTCACTGAGTTGACTTTGAACTACCTCCGCCACATTATGCTGGCTTAGGGTTTTGGATCACCGTGTGTTGACTTTTTGTCGCAACGCGTTGACCGGCGTTGACCTAGGGTTATGCGTTGACCGGCATTGACCCTTAGGGTTTCGAATCGTCAAACGTTGACTTTTGTCGCAACGCGTTGACTGGCGTTGACCTAGGGTTACGCGTTGACCGGCGTGGACCCTTAGGGTTTTGAATCGTCACACGTTGATGACTGGCGTTGACCTAAGGTTACGCGTTGACCGGCGTGGACCCTTAGGGTTTTGAATCGTCACACGTTGACTTTCGTCACAACGCATTGACCGGCGTTGACCTAAGGTTACGCGTTGACTGGCGTGGACCCTTAGGGTTTTGAATCGTCACACGTTGACTTTCATCGCAACGCATTGACCGGTGTTGACCTAGGGTTACGCGTTGACCGGCGTTGACCCTAGGGTTTCTCATTGTCGAATGTTGATTTGTGTGGATTCATTAACATATTCAACAATCGGCGAAGAATCGGCGCGATTCGGGGTTCAGAAAAATGTTCGGGGGGTCAAAACAGACTCAAGACGCCCCGGGGGTGTCCCGACAAAACCAGGACACCCTGGGGTGTCTCGGCTTTGCCGAGACACCCTTGGGGTGTCTCGGTTTTGCCGAGACACCCCATGGGGGTGTCTTGGCTTTTTCGTGGTCCCCCCCCTTTTTGTCTTTTTCTTCATTTTGTTTCCCCCCTCTTTGTTTTCTTTCTTGTTTGAATTTGTTTCCCCTTTTGTTTTCTCCCCTCTTTTCAAAAGAGAATTCATCTTCTTCCTCCAAACCTCCTCCATTGTTTCACTTTTCTCAAAAGCTCTAAACCCTCAAGGAACTTCGGATTTTTGTATGCTCCTCATTGGCCGAAAATTTTCAACTCCAACTAGGGT
>NW_017973390.1:0-6737 GCF_001876935.1 Asparagus officinalis
CCGGCCAACGCGTAACCCTAGGTCAACCCCGCTCAACGGGTTGCGAGCAAAGTCAACGTTTGACGATTCAAAACCCTAGGGTCCACGCCGGTCAACGCGTAACCCTAGGTCAATGCCAATCAATGCGTTGCGGCAAAAGTCAACGTTCGAGGATTCAAAATCCACACCAATCAGCGTTCGACGTGCGAGCAAAGTCAACGTTTGACGATTCAAAACCCTAGGGTCCACGCCGGTCAACGCGTAACCCTAGGTCAATGCCAATCAATGCGTTGCGGCAAAAGTCAACGTTCGAGGATTCAAAATCCACACCAATCAGCGTTCGACGATTCAAAACCCTAGGGTCAACGCCAGTCAACGCGTAACCTTAGGTCAAACGCCGGTCAACGCGTTGCGATAAAAAGTCAACACGCGGTGGTCCGAAACCCTAAGCCAGCACAATGTGGCGGAGGTAGTTCAAAGTCAACTCAATGACACGAGCCAAAGAAGATCGAAGGAGCCGAGAGTTGAAGCGAACTACAGGTCCCTTATGCCGACTGAAGGTTGGACCAATCATATCCAAAGTATTCCGGTCTCTTCTATAAAAGAAACGAGTCCGAAACACTTTGGAGGGGGTATCTGTAGGCATCGAAAATTGCCTATAGGTCTCCACGAACGGTTCAGTGTTAAAGAGCGACGATGAACGTCACTATCCGATCCACATGAGTCTAATCGACGTCGACGAACGACTGAAGTGAATCGACGAGCCACGTGAGCGGATAGGATTTCGGAACAACGAAGACCCAGACTAATCGGGAACCCGGCACTGTTCACAAAAAGGACAACGCCCCTCGTGCCTCGGCCACTCTACAGATAATCCAATCACCAGACCGGACCGAACTCCTCGTCAAGCATCCAACGCACCCGGAATCAATTAAAACCGAGTTGGAACGACGAATCAACGGCAAACACACCCGGAAGGACCTCGGACTAAACTGAGGCACCCGGGGGTGTCTCGGCAAGCTCGAAACACCCGAGGGGTGTCTTGGCAAAACCAAGACACCCCAGGGGTGTCTCGGCCAGGCCGAGACACCCCAGGGTGTCTCGGCCATGCCGATCCTAACTGTAAGAAGGTTTGACCAAGTGGGTGTTTTGAGACAATCCTAACTGTAGGAAGGTTTGATCGCTCAATTTGTGGACCTCTCGTTCATTGGGGGAATCGAGAGGGGATTTTGACTGTGGTCCTAACTGTAAGAAGGTTTGACCAAGTGGGTGTTTTGAGACAATCCTAACTGTAGGAAGGTTTGATCGCTCAATTTGTGGACCTCTCGTTCATTGGGGGAATCGAGAGGGGATTTTGACTGTGGTCCTAACTGTAAGAAGGTTTGACCAAGTGGGTGTTTTGAGACAATCCTAACTGTAGGAAGGTTTGATCGCTCAATTTGTGGACCTCTCGTTCATTGGGGGAATCGAGAGGGGATTTTGACTGTGGTCCTAACTGTAAGAAGGTTTGACCAAGTGGGTGTTTTGAGACAATCCTAACTGTAGGAAGGTTTGATCGCTCAATTTGTGGACCTCTCGTTCATTGGGGGAATCGAGAGGGGATTTTGACTGTGGTCCTAACTGTAAGAAGGTTTGACCAAGTGGGTGTTTTGAGACAATCCTAACTGTAGGAAGGTTTGATCGCTCAATTTGTGGACCTCTCGTTCATTGGGGGAATCGAGAGGGGATTTTGACTGTGGTCCTAACTGTAAGAAGGTTTGACCAAGTGGGTGTTTTGAGACAATCCTAACTGTAGGAAGGTTTGATCGCTCAATTTGTGGACCTCTCGTTCATTGGGGGAATCGAGAGGGGATTTTGACTGTGGTCCTAACTGTAAGAAGGTTTGACCAAGTGGGTGTTTTGAGACAATCCTAACTGTAGGAAGGTTTGATCGCTCAATTTGTGGACCTCTCGTTCATTGGGGGAATCGAGAGGGGATTTTGACTGTGGTCCTAACTGTAAGAAGGTTTGACCAAGTGGGTGTTTTGAGACAATCCTAACTGTAGGAAGGTTTGATCGCTCAATTTGTGGACCTCTCGTTCATTGGGGGAATCGAGAGGGGATTTTGACTGTGGTCCTAACTGTAAGAAGGTTTGACCAAGTGGGTGTTTTGAGACAATCCTAACTGTAGGAAGGTTTGATCGCTCAATTTGTGGACCTCTCGTTCATTGGGGGAATCGAGAGGGGATTTTGACTGTGGTCCTAACTGTAAGAAGGTTTGACCAAGTGGGTGTTTTGAGACAATCCTAACTGTAGGAAGGTTTGATCGCTCAATTTGTGGACCTCTCGTTCATTGGGGGAATCGAGAGGGGATTTTGACTGTGGTCCTAACTGTAAGAAGGTTTGACCAAGTGGGTGTTTTGAGACAATCCTAACTGTAGGAAGGTTTGATCGCTCAATTTGTGGACCTCTCGTTCATTGGGGGAATCGAGAGGGGATTTTGACTGTGGTCCTAACTGTAAGAAGGTTTGACCAAGTGGGTGTTTTGAGACAATCCTAACTGTAGGAAGGTTTGATCGCTCAATTTGTGGACCTCTCGTTCATTGGGGGAATCGAGAGGGGATTTTGACTGTGGTCCTAACTGTAAGAAGGTTTGACCAAGTGGGTGTTTTGAGACAATCCTAACTGTAGGAAGGTTTGATCGCTCAATTTGTGGACCTCTCGTTCATTGGGGGAATCGAGAGGGGATTTTGACTGTGGTCCTAACTGTAAGAAGGTTTGACCAAGTGGGTACTTTACGTCCAGACTCTAACAGAGAGAGTGTTGAGTGCATAGACATGGTGAGAATGGGAGTTCTTATTCATTACATTGCTGTGGTTTTGGGAACTTCCCGTTACATAAATCGTCCACCCCCAGTTTCCTCTGCGGAACTGGTTCGGACATTATTATCAGTTAACTAACCGGGTTATCCTTAAGAATATTAGCTTAATATTCTCCAGGAACTTCCCGTCAAAAGTGGGGAAACAGTTTAGACTCATATACCTATTGGAGTATCAGGGAGTAGTTTAACCTCTTATACCGGTCGGAGGATTGAGAAACAGTTTATACTCGTATACTCTTTGGAGTTTTGCCGTTCTCAATTGGCTTACCTTAGCGTTATGACGCCGGCTTCAACCAAGGTCTGAATGCTATTCTTGAGAGCAAAGCAATCCTTGGTGGGATGAACGACCCTCCTGTGGTATGCACAGTACTTTGGGTCCGTAGTGTTGTCAGCTTCCTCCTGATTTGTGATAGGTGGTAGCTTGATCTTGTTACCTTCAAGGAGGGATTCGAAGATGGCTGGAACGTCTTCGTCCTTGAAGGAATACTCTCTTTGGAGTCTCGGACCCGAAGTCTTTTGCTGCCTTCGGGATTGCTGTTGTGACGCTTGATTAGCACCACCAGTAGCTGCAGGTGTTTTGCCCTTACCACGAGAGGCGAAATTTGAGTCCAGCGGATTAACCGTCGGTTGGTTCCTCTCGGCCTTCTTCCTTCTAAGGAATCGCTCAGCCTGCTCCCCTCGGGCCTTCAGATCCTTCCAAGTGTCAGACGGTGCTGTTCCCATTGCTTCCAACACGTCCAACGCAAGGTTGTTGTGGCAAGTTTGGAGGATGAATTCCTCTGTGATCGGGTCCCGGCAATTCATCGCCTTGTTCCGGAATCTTTTGACGAAGGTATCGACTAACTCTCCGTCCTTCTGCTTCTCATCGAGCAACGATCCGATAGATATCTCGGTGTCGTCGTCGAAGAAGTTGGCCAGGAACTTGGTCTCCATGTCATCCCAGCTGTTTACGCTGCCTGGCTTGAGGCGGCGATACCAATCGAAGGCGGCTCCGCGAAGAGTGCCGACGAATGACCGCACCATCAGAGGCTCATTACCAGAGATCACCCCCAAATGCGATTTGAAGTAAATCAAATGCTGGGTAGGTGAACCCATCCCATTAAACGGCGTGAAGTTAATTAGATTAAACTTCGCCGGATATGGGATCGATTCCCATTCTCTTGGGTATGGGCAAGGAATGCCTGTTTTCTTCGTCTCTTGAGCGGAAATTAGTGTGTTGATTTTGCTCTCGAGGTTCTTGATCTTCAGGTTTTCGCCGGTTTCTTCGCCAGCATTCTCATTACCACCCCCTGCGTTGATGGGAGGATCATTGGTATTACGAGCATTTGTATCCTCATCTTCCAGATTAACCGGGTTACGATGATTCTGCTCGCCTTGTTGGTTCGCCAATGCTTGGATTTGTTGGTCATGCATTTCTCTCATGTTTTGCATGGCCATCTGCATTTCGAACCTGAAGGTTTCCTGTTGCTTAGCTAAGGCGTCTTCAAGCATCTTGGCAATTTGTTCCGCACTTATCATAAGTGCCTCGCGGGGTTGTCCCTCGCTGGATACCGTATTATCTGATGCGACTGCGGAGCCGGCATCAGATTCTTCATCTTCTGAAGGGCGTCTTGTCCGAATCCTACCATAAGTTGCTCGCTCTATGGTTCCGGACTGCAGACGGGTTCTAGGTTGGGAGGCTCTCGGAATCGACTCGAAATCTTCTCGTGCCGTTGTCCCTTTGCTCGTCATGTTGGTGGTGACCCTCGGAAATTCTCCGTCTTCAATCACCCTTCTTCTTCGTTGGAAGCGCCTAGGCCTTGGTTTTGGCGTCTCCGTGTTGAGTCTTTCAAAAACTGAAACTCTTTCGGGGACCGCCTTAATGCAATTGCATTCAGACAATACCGCCCGAATGAGTTTGGAACAGGGGCATTGAGTTTTCTGTTCTCGGGGACTCCTCTTCCTGGTTCTATTCGTACCCCCAGCACGATAGTACAACTCGTCATTTTGACAGTCGGAGTAACCTATCGTGTGCCGGCACGCCTAACTCGTCATTTTGACAGTCGGAGTAACCTATCGTGTGCGGGCACGACTTCTCAGGTATAACACTATCACTATCAGATGATAATGTTTCCATCTGAGGTTGGATTGCCTTCTTTGGGCTTTCAAAAGTTACACGCCTCGAAACGTGCCTTTGTGGGCGCGAGTCTTCAGCATGCTCTTGGACTTCGATGTGCAAGTTGGTGAGCGCAGTTGCCTTGAGTTCTTTGTTATACTGGAGGTGACGGCGACCCCCAACGTGTTGAGTCGTTCTGGGCTTCTTCATCGGGCCCAAACGCTCGTGAACTGGAGCTTTGCCTCTCTCGTCCGGAGTAGCTATGGGAATTCTCGGCGACTTAGCTTGGTTCGCCGGAGGTTGAATTTTGGTTGGAGGCTGCAGTTGCTGCTTTTTGGTCTGAACCGCCGCTTCAGACTTCGGCCTCCAAATTTTGCGAGTTGGTGGCGGCTTCTTAGCTACCTCTTTCTGTAGCTTTCTACGGGCTTCTTCAGCTTGAGCCCGTGCCTGCGCTGATAGTGCGCGGCGCTTGCGAATGCGCTCCTCCAGAGTCGATCGGTTCCGTTTGACACGGACCCATTCCATTGTTGGCGGCTTGGAGGAACCAACATTCGTTGATTGTTGAGGCTGCTTGCCTCTTTTGTTCTTCAGATCCACGTTGTAGCGGATCCCGTCAACTGACTCCATGGCTTTTACGAATCGTTTCGCAAGGCGTTGACGTTGCCTTTGGCGGGCTCTCTTCGAGAGAGTCACCACGCCCTCTGTGGCAGAAGAGTTGGCCAGAGCAGATCTGACCTGGTTGGAAACTGGAGGAATCTCACCCGATGCGACTTTGGCATCAAACGGGGCGAGATCTTCGTTGGTGGCTTCGACTTCTTCATACCAACGAACCTTTCTCCTGGAGGAGAACTTCTGGGATTTCTTGGACTTGCGGGGGGAGGTAGATCCGGACGAGGACACGTACTCCTCGAACTTGGCTTGGTCGAACTCATACTCGACCTCCTCCTCGACCGGGATCGGAATCCGCGGCTGCGACGCATCGATCAGATTGTTCGCCGGAAAATTCGTTGCTTTCTTCATTGATGTCATTGCTATCTTGAATAACAGTCTTTCGGTTACAGAAGATCCGGTCTTTTTTAGATCCGGTTACAATGAAAATCAAAAATAAAGAAAATCAAAAATAAAGAAAATCAAAAATTACAACTTTTTCTCCTTGTGAACAAATCGCGAGCTCCTGTTATTCGGTCACTCGCTTTGGTGGGTTGTTTGCCTGCGCCGGGGTTGTTTGCCGTGGACCACCGCGCGATCTAGATCCGGACAGATCTACGCAGTATAACGGGTATTATTTCACCAAGGAAATAATAGCCGGAGGGATTATTTCACCAAGGAAACAATCGCTCGAATCTCGGGATCAAAGACCAAGCTTTGATCCGGAGTGTAACAACGTAGATCTGAGATCTTGATCCCCTCGAACTCCTGCCTTTTTTGTGATGCGGGTGCTCGCCGAGAATCAGATCCGAACGTCCAAGTCTTCAAGCCTTCAAAAACTCCAAGATGAGGTCTCAATCCGGCAGAGTTTCGGCCCTCCAAAAGTTCTTCCAAAAGTCCCCCAAAATGATGAATGACCCCGCCTATTTATAGGCAACCAGATCTGTGCATTTGGCACAGATCTGGGCGGCCACCTCAGGGTGGCTCGGCTCATGCCGAGCCACCCTGAGGTGGCTCGGCTTTGGCCGAGCCACCCCAGGGTGGCTCGGCCTTGGCCGAGCCACCTCAGGGTGTTTGTTGTTTTCCGTCTTCTTGCGCTGTATCCGTTTTGTCCGTGATTCGGTTCTGTGGTTGATTCGGACTCTGATGTGTTGA
>NW_017973390.1:18781-21459 GCF_001876935.1 Asparagus officinalis
ACCCCGGAGGGGCTCGGCCGAACCCGAGCCACCTCAAGGTGGCTCGGCTTGGGCCGAGCCACCTGAAGGTGGCTCGGTTTCGGCCGAGCCCCTCTAGGTGGTGGGTTTTCCGAGTTTTTTGTGTTCGTTTTCCGGTTCTGTCCGTGATTTGGTTGATTGAGACTCTGATTTGTTGATCTGATTTGGCAGTGAGTCGGATTCCTGATTTGGCAGTAAATCCGCTTCTGAGTTCGAGTCCGAAACTGATCTTGATTCGATCGTGATTCGTCCGAGTCTGTTCCCGGTTGGATGACTCGTTGATTCTTTAACACTTGGCTTGATTCCGAACGTGTATGGATTCATTCCGTTGTTCGCGTGCGATTTGTCGATCTCGTCGCCTCGTTGGTTCGTCGGTTTGTGCCGAGCTGTGCTAAGGGACCTATAAGCAGTTTTATATGCCTACAGATACCCCCTCCAAAGTATTTCAGTCTCGTTCTTTTATAGAAGAGTCTGGAATACTTTGGATATGATTGTCCCCACCTTCAGTCGGTGTAACGGGACCTTGGAATGATCTCCGTTCTTGATTCCTTCAATCTTCCAGGCTATTCGGTGCTTTGTCGAATATCTGTAAGAGTTCCGGTGCTGCATTTATTGTCTGACCGTTGTCGGAATTTTAAACTTGGAGTTGATTCCTGATCTTTTAGCTAAACATCGATTGTTGGCGTCGAGTCTTTATTTGCAACGCGTTGTCCGGCGTAGTGTTGTTGAGTTATCCTTAAGAATATTTATAAAAACATATTCTCCAGGAACTTCTCAAACCAAAAATAGGGAATAGTTTATACTCATATACCTTATTGGAGTATTAAGAAGCAGTTTATACTCGTATACTTTTCGGAGTGTTTCTGTGTCCAAATGCGCTGAACCGGCTTAAAATGAGCGAAAAAAGGCAGTAAATCGGTTCAAAAAATCCTCCGACTCTTCCGAACATGTGGGAGAAGAGTGAGTAAGTGATGGGTTGAATCGTCGCTCGATTTGAAGTCGTTTCGATGCTCGGTTCGGCTTCAATTTGGATTCTGGTTCAAAACCGGTCCGGTCCGGTTCGGTTTGGTTTGGTTCAACCCGGTTCACCCTATAAAAAGGGGTCTTTTTCTTTTTCTTTTCCTCCACCTAGGGCCGGCCCCCCCTCTTGTCTATTTTTTGCTTTTCTCTTCCCTCAAGCATCCGATCTCTCTAAAAATTTGATATTTGTCTTAGATCTAACCTTCCTTCGGATCTTTGACTGAGAAATCCCTCGAAACTTCCATATTTAGACTTTCCTTCGAGCCCCTCGAGCGCGTGGTTCGAGCACCTTTCAAGATCTAGTTTTTGTCGGATCCTCGAGCCTTTCCTCAGGTATATCCTTCATAATTTCAACATTTTTTATGCTTTATTCAATTTATGAATTTGTGGGACCACGGGTGAGGGTTCGGATTATAATTTGGCGCCTCGAGCTTATCTTTTAGGGGATAAAAATGTGATTTTTTTTTTTAGATCTGACCTCTTGATTTCTTTTGTAGGCCATTATGTCGCGAGTCTCGAGAGGTCGTTTTCCTGCTGCATCGGCTGATGGCGCGCTTCCCTCATATGCTGGTGAGCAATTTTTTTTTTTCGAAAATTTACAAATTAGTCCTCTTTTTTCTGGATATTTGCAAATTGGTCCATTTTACCCCCCGTTGTTCTCCTTGGTGAGGCAACCGGGAAAGGCCTTGGTTCTCCTTGGTGAGGATCGACGCTTTATGGAAATTTTGCAAATTAACCCTCTTCTTCTGAGAATTTGCAAATTAGTCCTTTTACCCCATTTTGCTCTCCTTGGTGAGGCGATCGGGAAAAGCCTTGATTCTCCTTGGTGAGGATCGACGCTTTAAAGATGGGTTTTGCTTGGTCAAAACCACATCTCATAATAAAGGGGGCGTTTTGACGCTGCATCGTGCTTTATAAGGCAGGGATATATTGTCGATATACCCTATCTTATAAATGCGCAATGTGGCCAAATCGTCTCGCCCTTTATAAGGTAATGACTCTATCTTACCAATTTGTAAGATGAGTTCAATTTCCTTTTATATCTGAAATTAACAAACACTTAACTGCTTGTTTTCAGTGGAATATCCTTCCGGAGCCTTTTCATCGCATGCGGTGAATGGACGTCGTGACGAATATTATTCGACGTCTGATGACTTTTCGCCCATTCCGCTTACTCCTCAGTTTGGTCCGGGCACGTCGCTGGAAGTTGCCCAAGTGGTGAAGGAAGGTGGACATCGAGCCCTTCGCCAGCTGATTACAGATGCGCCTCTCGTGCAGGATGCCGGTTCCGTTCAGTCTCTTAGGAAGACTGACTTCTTGTTTGGCGACTCTACCAGAGATCCCGATGCAGCACTTATTGAAGCTGAGCAGTGGCTTTACAAGACTGGCAGTCGTTTCATGTATTTGCCGAAGATTCCTCGACACCGTTCTTTGACTGAGCTCAGGCGCCAGGCTGTGAAACGGGAGATGTCGTGGCGTTTGACAGAGGAGCATGAGAGCGTCCACTGTGGCTATATTACTCATCAGGCAGTTCCCGGTTCGAGCCGGGATCACATTGTTGGACTGCATCTTGGAGTACTGGGACTAGATACTCCGCCTCGTAACGAGTTCCTCGCCTCTGCTTCTACCTTGAGGAATCG
>NW_017973391.1:0-6980 GCF_001876935.1 Asparagus officinalis
GCTCGGAGTGGAGATCCCACTCCCAGTTCATCATTCCGGGTGCTCGGAGTGGAGATCCCATTCCCAGTTTATCCTTCCGGATTCTGGGGGTGAGGATCCCACCTCGAGTTTCCTTTCCACCGGGAGACAGAATATAAAATTCTTCCTCTCCTATTTGACACAACTTTCAACTTCCAATCCGCGCATTTGGTGCATGGGGAATTTTATCCCGAATCCTAAGTAGGGATAAGTCAACACCTAACACGTGTTGCCGGGTAGCCTATTCCCGTAACAAGGGCAAAGTCTACGTATTCGAAGTCGTAGCATTAAGTCTAAGGGAGTTCATTCCTTTAGCACAACGTTACATGCGGAACGGATTTCGACAATCCGCATGCTAGCCCGATTCAAACGGTAATCGGTAAAGGCGTATCAAACCCGTTGAAGGCTGGGGGTTTGCCAAAAACCCCAAAGTCAATGCCTAACACGCGTTGCCGGATAGTCTATTCCCGTGAGAAAGACGAAGTCTATGTATTCAAAGTCATAGCATCAAGTCTAAGAAAAGCAATTTTCTTAGCACAACGTTACGTGTGGAACGGATCTAGACAACCCACATGCTAGCCCGATTCAAACGGTGATCGGTAAAGGCACATCAAACCCGTTGATGGCTGGGGGTTAGCCAAAAATCCCAAAGCCTATGTCTAACACGCATGGCCGGTTAGATGGCTGGGGGTTTGCCAAAAACCCCATAAATCTGTCATTCGGAAGAAATACAGAGGAATCACAAAAGAAGCAAATGCAGAGTTTCTATTTCAAGTCAAAAGCATACAACAAAGAGCTCATTAGCCCGAAGGCAACTGACGGCTAAGAATATGAGACTTTAAGCTAAAAAGTCTATCTGCATAACTCTGCTCAAGTCCCGCCTGCAGATCTGCTCGGGCAGATTCCTCAGAACAGCTCAAGATCTCCGCAGCTTCACTCTTCAACTTCATCAATCCCTCCTGAGTGGATCCGAACTCCTCGAGTACCCGGTCACGAGAACGCTCTAGTCCGATCAAGTCATCTGCGATAAGAACGGCGGATTCCTCGGCACGCTTCAAGGCCTCCTTCAACCTAGTCGCTTCCTCGCGATTCGAGTCCAAGGAACGGAGTAACTCAGCTTTCTCCCTATCCATCCTCGCCATGTTAGCCATTAGATGCGCAAGGGAGCTCTCGCGTGACTGAAGCTCACGCCCGACGGAAGATCTCAGTTCACGCCACTGCTCCATCCTATGCTCTAACTCAGAGGATACGAAAGAAGAAGCCCCGGTAACCTCCAGTTCCTTCAACTCTCGTATCTCTGACTCCAGGGCAGCGAAATCAGCAGTGAAGGAATCAGCCAGTTCCGGGTATCCTTCTTCCCTCATCATCGTCATGTGGCGAGAGAAGGAACGCCGGAACTGATCGAAGCCGCCTCCTCGGTGGAGAAGCTTCTCGATCAAGCCATTATACCAGGCGGTGAAGAAGCTGAGGTCCGTACGGAAAGCCTCTCCGTCAGGATCAGTATCGGCCAAAAGGCTACGGACACGCTCGTGCAAAGAAGATCGAGATCCTACAAGCAACAACTTGGAAGCTCAGTGAACTATCGAATATGAAAAGGAAAGTCAAAAGGCAAGTTCTGAACATACCGACACCAACAGACGTCCCCTCGGGTTGAGGTCCGACAGGCTCTGGGATAGCAGCAGAAGAAGGTACATCAGCCCCTGCAGGCGGAGTGCTCACACCACTCGGCAGAGACGGGGAGGCACCACTGCTATGAGGACTTTCAACCCCGGGGACTGTAGCAGTATCAGGCTGAACGCCTGGTCCTACAGTGACATTCCTATGTTAACCAAATGGAAATTTGGACAAATAAGGAGAATCGGGATAAGAAGGTCGTATGAATACCTGCAATCCCCATGTCCTCAGATGCAGCCGGAATGCCAAGAGTCATAAGAGTATCGGCCCAAGCTGCTGGTCCTATGATGACACTCTCTTATTAGTCAAAATGAAAATTTAGACGAATAAGAAGAATTGGGATCTGCATACCTGTAGATCCATTATCCGCGGGCATTTGAGGGATGCCAGGAGTCATATGAGAATCAGTCCTAGCGGCTGGTCCTATGATTGCACTCATTAGTCAAAAGACAGATAAACATAGGAAAGTACAATATCCCTGAATCGTATACATACCTGCAAGCCCGTCGCTCTGAGGCAAACTGGATATGCCAGGGATAGATACCGGGCTAACTCCAATGGTAGACGCTGCGATAATCAATCATTCATTAGTCATATGAAATATCGGGCAAGAGGGAGAAAATCAGATATATACCGGTAGATGAATCGTTCCCGAAGAATGGTCTCTCGGTCCCTCTGGAAGTCTGCTCAGCCAGCATGTCAGCTAATAAGCCGGCATCCGGCTTCGAGAAGCTTGGCCCCTCCATCGCAACATCTGCAGGGTAACCCAAATGTTGAAGGATGAGGAAAGCTCAAACGAGAAATCTTCCTTCACCTTACATAAGGAAAATGACATTGGATGCGGATATACCTGAATAAGGGATTGTGGGCTCAACATTATTTATCTGCTCAAGATCGATGTTAAGGTCGATGCCCAAAGACCCATCGTGAAAAGCGTCGCACATTTGTTGCACAAAGCAATCCATGTTGTCAACGCCAGGGGACGCCGAACCCGGTGGGAGTTCGCCCTCCTCGAAGAAACCTGAAGCACAAAACATGGTCACAAATCCCCAAAAGGTAAACAACCTTGAAGCAAGAGCAATTGAATGTTACCTCCCCCTCCATCGGCGGTGCTCCCTAAGTCCACTCCACAGGGACGCTGACCGTCATGGGACTTATGGGCAGTCTTCTTCCTCTTCGGGGCACCAACCCTCCGAGGACCATAGGGTCGAACATGCGCAGGCCTATCACACGTTTCAACGTGTGTAGGAGCTGAGGGCTCATGATCACCGGCTGTCCTACCTAAAATGACAATAGCCATTTCAATGAAAAAGAGCTGTCATTTATGGAAAATGAAAATTAAAAGAGATAGGACAAACCAGTATCGAAGTCCCCTCTGCCGGTATCCACGTCCGCATACTCGTCCTCGGAGTTCTCGTCATCATCACCCGCAGGGAGAAGTTCTTCTTCGTCTGAGACAAGAGATTTGGCATGCCCTTTTCTCCGCTTCTGAGCAAGCTCAGCTCTGCGACCAGCCATCATAGCAGCCCGGACCGCATACTCGGACTGCAACTCTGAGAGGCTCCTCGCGCTGATGGACTCATATGCAGAAAGGAACCACTTGCAGCTGAGGAAAGTGATCAATGGCTTACGCCGGTACGAAGGAAGAGCAAAACGGGCTCCAGTACAGCCCACCATCGTCCATAGCCACGCTCGAACGCCATCAATCAATCCTCCCTCAACCCGCAGGCTGCGGCTCGGATTCCCGACATACAGTTGGTCATAGCCGAATTGTCGAGCAAAGCGGCAAGGGAGATAAGGCTCTATGTGGCACTGGTTCTTCACCCGAAGGACGAGATAGCCTACACGGATGTTCACTAACCACCGGAAGCAACCAGCGTCAAGAACGGTCCGGTCACTTCTAGGTTTCTCCTCATCAACCAGCACGTCGCCATAGCGACCTGAAAAGTGAGGGAAACACTTAAAGAACTCCCAACTCTTGCGGACCCGGAGCTCTCGCTGAACATCACTAAATTTGCTCCCAAACCATCTGCTCTGCTCCAACAATTGCATGAAGGGGACAGGGATGTCAACAACGCTGGGGGCCGACATCAAGTCGGGACGGTGAAGAACGAGCCACGCCATCAAATATGCGTAAGGGAGCTCAACCTTTGGGCAAACCAGCTCAGCTGATGGTTCAGAACCCATATGTGTAAAACTGCTAACCAGACCCCTGAGCCCGCAATGGATACTAGCAACCATTGCTGGGAGCAGGGAAAGCTCTCTCCCATAAGCCAGCTGAACTGCAGGGAAGAGCACCTCGATGGGTAGAGCGTCAGAAGGTTGGTGCGGGACGACACACTTCTTCAACCAAAGGGCAAGGTAGCCTGCTAATAGCGCCCGGGACCCTATAGACCTCTGTGCGCGGCGGAGAAAAGAGCGAAACTTTGTCCCCGCGGGAAAAGCCCCCTCAGCACTGCCGATAGTGTAGGAACGAACCTCAGCCTTTTCCAACAACTCATTAACGGCCGAAGGAGTCATCACGTCTAATTCATGAATGGGCGCACTGGAATCACCTTCCAAGTTCTGGAACAAGTAGCTGGCAAACTGCTTCAAGCTGATCTGCCTCTTCCTTCTCGCTTGGGGAGAAGTTTGGATCAAGGAAGTGTAGTAGTGGCAAGTAAGATCCCAGAGTGTGTCATACATGTCCGGAGTATCTTTCTTCATACACTCCAGCTGCTGGTTCGTAGGGAAGTACTCCTGATACGGACAGTCCCCCATCGGAAGACCCGAAACATAATGCATCTCGTGCAAGGCCAACCCTAGCTCACCTCCGCTGGTCAGGAAGGTGTTGCTATCGGGCACATAAGTCTCCAGCAAAGCCAAGAAATGGCGACAGCTGACTGGGATGCCGTACATAGTAGCTCGTATGGGTGCATACAACCCACTGCTCTTCAGATCCCTCTCCCAGCGCGCCAAGACGAAACCAGTCATGCGCGCCCACCACCCTTTGGCTAGGGAGGAAGCCCAGCCATAACATCTGTACTCCGATGGGGGTAACTGTCTCCCAAGAAGAGCCAGACGGTTGCTCACAGTCGGAGCAGCAGCTGACACCTCGCCTGGGGGTGCAGTATCAAGACCCATGATCCCGGGTCGTAGACCACGCACGTCATGATACCCCTCAGAGCCAGGAGTCTTATGGTGAGTAGCATATCCGCATTGAACCCGATCAGCATCTTCAGTAAGATGCCAAGACATCTGCCGGTCCACGGCTTGCCCCTTCAAATGACTGAAAGAATAGTGGCGTGGAATCGAAGGGATGTACAAACAGGCTCCACCGTCAAGAGTTAACCAATGCTCCTCACAAAGAGTCAGCGTGGCAGGATCCCTGACATGATCTCCAAATAGAAAACCCGGCTTCTTTAGAACCTGAGTGGAAGTAGAATCAGGGGTGAAGGAGGCATCTGTGATAAGTTGGCGCAAGCAATGGCGCCCTCCTTCCTGTATCGAACGGCAAGAGTCATTTGGACGATCCCCGTCGAACCGAGGAAGTGGGCCAACAGCCTGCCTAAGAGTAGCGGAAGAGAAAACCTCCCGACTACATCCGGTGTTGGCGTGAGGAGGAAGGCTACCCGCGGGAAATTCCACTGCAATAAAGCACAAGGGCGGAATCAGAAAATCCATCTCGTAAGAAGAATGATAGACTCATCCACGGAATAATTGGAGAGACGATTTTGAGTGACCTACACCAGAAGGACGGCATGCGTCATCACGTGAATAACGTGGTAACGTACACCGACCTATAAGGTGTAGGACAACACAAAATCGCCCCAATATATCCGAAGACTTGAATTGGCTAAGCAAAACAAGTCTGAAACCTTACCCTCCGCGAGAGAGGTATCGGTTCTTCCTTCATGACCCGCAAAGAGGTCAATCAGGGATGTAAGACAAAATCTCTGCATAAATTCTCACCCCCGAAAAATGAAGCCGCGGGAGAGGATGTCGTGGGGACCTCCTCCTCACTATGCTGTGAACGAGAACGGCTCCTCCGGGGACGAGATCGACGCGGAGACATTGCAAATCTGCAACGAAAAGCAGCAAGTCAGGTACAATCTAAAACATGAATATACGAAATTTAAAAGGGAAATTAAGAACTTTAATTAAAATCCTATACACAAATAGGATTTCATAATTGAAGTCTAATTAAACCTACAAATTTCGTGCACGATGATTGTCATCTTTCACGGTGAATTTTGGTGAAATACCCAAAATACCCTTTGTGTTCAAGGCCAAAATCTAGGTCAAGGACACGCGTGACCCGGGTCATGATCGTCACATTCGATCATATAACACCCCGGTACCCCACAATTTTGGTTAAAATTTGCAAATGAGCCCTTTTGCAGAATTCAGCCAATTTTGCATAAAAGCCCCTCTACAAAATCTTGGTTTGGGCTCCACATGCCTTATCAAAATTTTGATCATGAGTTCGTGGTCAAAACTCATTGGATTTCAGCCATAAGTTCACTGCCTTTTGCAAATAAGTCCCTCTAAGACATTTATGGGCTGTTTTGCAAATAAACCCCTCCAACAACTTTTGGTCCTCTTGCCTAAAATACCCCTCAAGCTTGTGGCCAAATGAACATGTAATTTAGGTCCTAAACTTCAGTCCTCTATTACATGAACACCACCCCAATTCTTCGGCCACTTTTGCAAATAAGCCCCCAAAACTTTTCGGCCCCACATTTGCACATAAAACCCTCAATAAGGTATGGTCTTTTTGCATGAAACACCCATCCAAATTGTTACCAAAGGGGAATGAAATCCAAGCCTCAAAATTTCAGTCCCATTTTGCAAATAAACCCCCACGAATTTTGCAAATAAACCCCCCAAAGTTTCGGCCATTACCTCTTTTTGCACAAAACCCCCCGAAATAATAGTGCATACATGCCCCCTAGTCTACCACAAGAATAAAAATGCAACCTTTACCACAAAATAAGAGGATGGTGAAGAGGAGCTTACCCAAATCAAGAGGCTTGAAATCCCCAATCCAAGAGTCAAGATCCGAGCTTGAAGGTGGAGGGAGAAACCCTAGTGAAAAGTGAAAATTTTCGGCCAAGAAGGAGCATACAAAAAACCGAATTTCTTTGGGGTATGGAGCTCTTGAAAGAAAAACAATGGAGGAGGTTTGGAGGAAGAAGATGAATTCTCTTTTGAAAAGAGGGGGGAAAACAAAAGGGGAAACAAATTCAAACAAGAAAGAAAACAAAGAGGGGGGAAACAAAATGAAGAAAAAGACAAAAGGGGGGGGG
>NW_017973391.1:11303-21449 GCF_001876935.1 Asparagus officinalis
GGGGGTGTCTCGGCCTTGGCCGAGACACCCCATGGGGGGTGTCTCGGCCATGGCCGAGACACCCCAAGGGGTGTCTCGGTTTTGGAGCCGAGACACCCCCCTAGGGGGTGTCCTCAACCAGCCCCCTACCCCTCTCCTTTTCCTATAAATAGGCCCCTAGGGCCTCCATTCTCTTGGCCTTGGTTTTGGGAGAGAAATTTCAGATCTAGAGCTTTAGCCTTTGAGATCTGAAATTCCAGAGAGGAGCGGCGAAGCCCTGCCGGAGGAAGGAGTCGGGGTTTTCTAAGAGAGCGGCGAAGCCCTGCCGGATTGAGGAGTAAGGATTTCTTCATCAGCCCTTCATTCACCCCCCTTCTTTTCCCTTAGTGTTGCCCTTAGCGGTGATACAAAGGAGAGCTAGTGCCTCGTTTTAGCCGAGACATAAGCTTTACACCTCTGAGATCTCACGCGGATCGACGGGGTTCTGTTTCTATATCCCTTCGCGGATAGACGAAACTCTGCCGGATTATACCGGAAAAGAGATCTTGAAGAGTCGGCGGTCCACGGATATCAACATCCCCGTCACAGGCCAACAACCCACGCAAGCGAGACCGCACCAAACCGGGACCTCGTGTTTATTTTCGTTTAAGTTGTAATATCTTTTGTTTTCATTTTATTCTGTTGTAACGCTTGAAGTTGTAACAGATCTCAAAAAGAGAATATCAATGAAAACAGCGACTTTTACCGAAAACAAGCTGGCGACCACAGTGGGAGCCAACGATCTCGCCCCCGAGATCGTCGTGACGCAACCGGCCTTCAAGATCCGGGTGAATGAAGAGGTCGAATACGAGTTCGACCAGAAGAAGTTCGAAGAATACCTCTCCTCTTCCTCCTCCAGATCTGCCTCCCCGAACCGGCGCAAGAAGACATCCGCTTCCAAGAACGTTCGTGGGACTTCCAACTCAAAGAACCAAGAGCCCTCCGCTGCCTTTGCACCACGCAACGTCCCCATGTTGCTCAGCATGGTCAAGACAGCAAATCCAGCTCTCCCATCAACCTCAAAGGCGATGGATGATGCAACTCCGATTCTGTCCAAAAGGGCACTCCAAAGGCGTCGTCAACGCCTTGCTCAACAACTCGCCAAGGCCAGGGAGTCAAAAGATGGAGTGCGCTATGCAGAGGACTTGAAGTCAAGGCAGCGACAAGAGCAACGGCAAGCAATCAACCTCCCCTCCAAAACAGAAGCGAGTGAGTGGATCCGTGTCAAGAGGAACCGCTCCACGCTCGAGGAGCGAATCAAGAAGCGCCGTGCTTTACTTGCGCATGCCCGACTCCTCCTAAAGAAGGCGGAAGAAATGCAGCAAGAAACGGCGGTCAAAGCGCCGACCACAAGCAAACGGGTGTGGGTTCCCAAATCGAAACCAACACTTCCAGCAAAGAAGGGTGAAACCATCGCCCAAAGCTCCTCCAAATCAGGTCATGTTTCTACTATCCCGGCACCTTCAACGGCGCCAAGTAAGAAAGGGGATCATTCAAGATCCCAGGTTCCTTTGACAGGTCACCTCGGTCCCTTACCGGCGAATCGAGGTAGAGTACCCGTCAAAGAACGACTGGGACCATTGAAAGGTCCCCAAGTTTCAAATCAGACTGGGGGTCGATTTAATCCCCCCAATAAAGAAAACAAAGGGAAAGCCCCTATCACCGACCGCATCGGATTGCGAGTCGAATTAAAAGAGCCCGTTCAGTTCATACGCTCACAAAAGCGTAAGATTGAACGGGCCACTCTTGATAAAACTAACCAAGTGTTGCATTCCCAAGGGGAAGCACACTCATCTGAAGATGAGAGTGTTATACTAAGGGACACCCACCAACACTCTGTAGGGTGCTCCAGCTATCAAGCTGATGAGTTGTACTACAGAGCTGGGGGTGTGGGTAAATCTCGAAAGAGATATGTGCAGGATATGAAGTCCCAATGCCCGTGTGCAAGTATCATCAAGACGGTGCTGTCGGAATGCCGCTGCAACAGTCCCCCAAGAAGAATCTCGGTGTTCGAGAGACTCTCCAAGCCGAGGCATTTCCACAAGAAGAAATTGCTCCGCCAAAAAGACGAGTATTCAAGAGTGTCGGTCAACATGACCGGCCGAGGGGAATCAACACCACACTTCAGCATAGAACAGCTCGCTGAGGTATCCCGGTGTATAGCACGGATGCGGCCCGGAACCAGCGGCCGGAAGGGCTACCAAAGAGTACCAAAGGGCCTCTCTCTGGAAGAAGAAGAATCAGATGCTGATTCAGATACCTGCTCCGCCGTCGCATCAGATGACACGGCTTCAAGTGCGGGCCAGCCGTACGAATCACTCATGATCAGTGCCGAACAAATGAACAAAATGCTTGAAGACGCCCTAACTCGGCAGAAAGAAGCTTTCAAATTCGAGATGGAAATGACCCTACAGCGGATGAGGGAGATGCACGATCAGCAACTCGCAGCTTTGACAACTCATCAAGAGGAGCCCACTCGACCCAATCATCAGAACCAAGAAGAGAATGAACGGGAAGGGAATAATGTCATTATTCCTCCTGTCAACAACGACAACGGAAGTGGTCCGGTAGATGATAATGCCAAAGAAGACCACATTACCTCTCCCCAAAACCACTCGAAAATAGAAACGAGTGAAGACAAAAAGATGAAAGACTTGGAGAGCAAAATCAATGCATTGATGAATGCTCAAGAGGTAAAAAGGTCAGGTATACCGTGTCCATATCCGAGGGAGTGGGAATCCATTCCATATCCGGCAAAGTTTAATCTCATTAACTTTACGCCGTTTGATGGAAAGGGTTCCCCTACCCAACATTTAATCTACTTCAAGTCTCATTTAGGAATTATTTCCGGAAATGAGCCCCTCATGGTGCGGTCATTCGTCGGCACTCTTCGCGGAGCTGCCTTCGACTGGTACCGCCGTCTCAAGCCCGGAAGTATCAACGGCTGGGATGACATGGAGGACATGTTCTTGACCAATTTCTTTGATGATGACACCGAGGTTTCGATCGGCACGCTGTTCGATGAAAAACAGAAGAATGGCGAGACGGTTGAAAACTTCGTGAAGAGATTCCGGAACAAAGCTATGAATTGCAGGGACCCGGTCAGCGAGGAATTCATCCTCGAAACTTGCCACAACAATTTAACATTGGACATCCTTGAAGCCATGGGAACGGCACCGCCAACGACCTGGAAAGACTTGAAGGTGAGAGGGGAAAGAGCCGAGCGACTCCTCAAAAGGAAGAAGGCTGAAAGGGGCCAAATACCAAACAGTGTCCCACAACAGAAGAACTTTACCCCTAGGGGTAAGGGGAAAACACAAGCAAATGCTGTAGATGCGAATCAAGTGTTTGAGGTGCAAGCACAGCCGCAACAGCCACAGCAGCAACAGAGGGCGCCTCAACAATCGAGATGGCAACAACAGCCCCAAAGGCAAAAGGCCGCGGAGCCGAGGTTCCCAAAGACCTACTCGTTCAAGGAGGATGAAATCCCGGGTATCTTCAAATACCTCGTTCAGAACAACAAGATCAAGTTGCCACCGATTCAGGATCAAGAAGATGCCAAGAGGGTCAACGATCCGAAATACTGTGCATTCCACCGAGCGGTGCACCATCCCACCAAGGTATGCTACGCTCTCAAAGATAAGATTCAGGCCCTAATCGATGTTGGGGTTATCACCATGAAGCAGCCCAAAGAGAAGAAAGTGGGTGCAAACATGGTATCCATTAGTTTCGGGACTGTTCCCTCGAGTTGGTTCCAACACGAGCCGGTGATCAATGCAGCAGTGAAGACGGTGAATGATGATCCTCACCAACAGCGCCAGAAAGGGCTCGTGCCACACACAACCCCAAATGGTGAGATTCTGTGGGTTCATCCGGACTTGATCACAGATGAGCAATGGACCGGATCATCATCAAAAAGAAAGTCAAAAGGAAAAGGGAAATCTTGTTATGGAGCTTCTGCCATTCCAGGAGAAGAGGACGACAAAATCCCAACCTTTCCACTGTCTGAAGACGAACAGGAGGTCTTTGCAACCCGAAGCGGGAACGAGTATCACTACAAGTACCCAGACGCTTCCGAGCAATTGGGCACCAAAACCCCTCCTTCCAAAACGTTGGCAGAATTAGGAATCTCAGCAATTCCCCCAACACCCGCATCTGCGGAGAAAGTCCAGCAAAAGGAGAAGGGGAAAGAGCCTCCGCGGCAAGAAGCCCAGAACCCGAGGCAGTCTCGATTCAATCATCCGATTGGTAGAGACAAACCGGGAAATACGAGCTCACCGCCTCATTTCGACATCATGGCGCAGTTGGCCAACATCCCAGCTCGCATAACTCTATACGAGCTGTTGCGCCTTTCAAAGGACACAAGGAAAGCGCTGCAAGAAGCCTTAAGTGACTCTGAAGCTTTTCTGACTCGGATCAAGCCATCTCCAGAAGGACCAGAGCCGTCAGTTCAACAATGCAACCTGGCGGCGCAACACTTTCCCTGCATCTCCTTCACTAAAGAAGATATGCAGACGAAGAATTCAAAGCATGACCGACCGTTGTACTTTACCGGTCACATTGGCTCCAGCGTTGTCAACCGGATCCAAGTCGATCCGGGTTCCGCTGTTAGCATCATGCCATTCCGATTGATGCATCATCTCGGAATCCCGACTAGCAAATTAGCATCCACTGGCACTACGATTTATGGATTCAACACCAGCGGGTCTAGGCCCTTGGGGAAGATCCGAGTCAAGTGCCAGATTGGGGATTTGAGGTCGGAGGTCACTTGTTATGTGATTGACGCGGAAACATCCTATAACTTACTGTTGGGTCGACCTTGGATCCACGGTAACCTTATAGTCCCGTCAACTCTACATCAGTGTCTCAAATATGTAGACACAAACAATGAAGTCAAGACGGTGGTCGCGGATAAGCAACCGTTTAAGGGATTGGAGAATTACTTCACCGATTCCCTTTTATACGGCGCTGAATCCGATACTGAACCATCGGCCCAAGGAACGGACAGCGGAGATGAAGCTGATACCGAACCAGGGCTTGATTATGATGGTGGTTTTGTTCTTAATGACATTGTACCCATTGTAATCAATCTTGACGATGATGAATCATCGGAGAATAGTTGTAACTGGCAACTTGCCGAAGAACTATCAATAAACGATGATTTAGAGTATTTGATGTGTCTGGATGACGTCACTAAAGAGCTTTGTGATAATCCTGACCTACATATGCCTCTTCAGTCATTTTGTCTGACGAAAAAGCAGGTACAAGATCCATGCGGAGCGACGCTTGTCATCCCCGCGGGAAAATGGAGTGGAAAAGAAGTCGTCTACGGCAAAGGAAAAGAAGATCCGACACCCGATCACTTCTTAGAGGAAGAAGAAGACGAAGATAAACCTGCTCCTCATCTATTCAGATATGACGCAAAAGCGCGCGATATGATGGAAAAGTATGGGTATGACTTCACACTCGGAGAAGGTCTTTTCTTTGGTCGAGGCCCACGAGTTCCACCTCGAATGGCCTATGTACCGAAGGGAAAACCCGACGATTATTATCGCTATAAAAGAGGTCTCGGCTACGTCTCCTCGTCCGACGACGAATGTTGCTGGCAAATCATTGATCAGATCGCTAACAAGGCTAGAAACGGGTACTCTTCCGACTCTTCGGCTGGGGGTTCCGACACTAGCCTTGGCGAGACGTTCAAAAGGTTGATGTCAAATATGGTCACGGTCGATCCTACCGCAATAGAGGAAGACGACCAGATGCCAACATGGGAAGATCCTTGGGTTCACCACCTAAACATGCAGTATGGTGATAGGTTCGAGCAAAGAGAGCCTCCTACCGAAGATCAAGTACTCCAGGTGAATATGGGAACTGAGGAAAATCCTAAACCGATATTCATTAGCGATAGTCTTCTACCCGATGAGAAAGAAGAGTTAATCTCTCTTATCAAGGAGTACATTGACGTGTTCGCCTGGAATTATGAAGACATGCCAGGACTCGACCCGAACGTAGCAGTACATCGTCTCAATATCAAGATGGATGCCAAACCAGTCAAACAACAACAAAGACGGTTTCGTCCGCAAATGATGGAGGCGATCGAATCCGAGGTCAAGAAGCTTATTGACTCGGGCTTCGTTCGAGAGGAGCAACATCCAGAATGGCTAGCCAATATTGTCCCAGTCCTTAAGAAGAACGGGAAAGTCAGGATTTGTATCGACTTTCGGGATCTCAACACTGCTTGCCCAAAAGATGATTTTCCCCTCCCCATCACGGATGTCATCATCGACAATACGTGTGGGTTCGAGAGGATGTCTTTCATGGATGGTTTCTCTGGTTATAACCAGATAAAGATGCATCCAGACGATGAAAAGCATACCGCATTCAGAACGCCTCTCGGTGTCTTCTGCTACACGGTTATGCCCTTCGGCTTAAAGAACGCAGGTGCTACATATCAACGAGCTATGTCAAAGATCTTTCAGGATCATCTCCGAAAGACTGTTGAATGCTACGTAGATGATCTGGTCGTGAAAAGTCGTGATAAAAAGGATCACATTAAAGACTTGAAGACCATGTTCGACCTGATGCGAGCTCATCAATTGAAGATGAATCCTACCAAGTCTTTCCTCGGAATGTCGAGTGGAAAATTCCTGGGATTCGTCGTCACCACCAAAGGTATCCACATCGATCCTGATAAGGTAAAGGCGATCAATGAATTACAACCTCCGAGAAACCTCAGGGAGCTCAGAGGATTGCAGGGGCGATTGGCTTATATCCGTCGGTTCATTTCGAACCTCTCAGGAAAATGCCAACCATTCTCCAAGCTCGCAAAGAAGGGCGTATCATTTGTATGGGATGAAGCTTGTCAGAAAGCATTCGAGAGCATTAAAGAATATCTCTCAAAACCTCCCGTACTCGTTGCACCGAAATCGGGCAAACCGTTCTTGATTTATGTCAAGGCGACGAGCCACTCATTAAGTGCATTGCTTGCACAAGATGACGATAACGGTCACGAGCAGGCAGTGTATTACTTGAGCCGAACCATGGTGGGCGCCGAGTCTCGATATCCTATGATTGAGAGGGAATGCCTCGCCTTGGTGTTCGCCATTCAGAAGATGCGGCATTATTTGGTCGGGCAGACCATTTACGTCATCTCTAAAGTTAATCCGGTTCGAGTATTCATGACTCAACCCGCTTCCATGAGCTGGCGATTAGCAAAATGGGCCTTACTCCTGTCCCAATACGACTTGCATTTCAAGCAACAGAAGTCGGTCAAAGGACAGGCCATATGCGATCTCCTTGCAGATAATCCAACGACGGATACCGCCGAAATATATGACGGCTTACCAGATGAAACCCATGAAGTCAACGCAACTTCTCATCAACAAATATGGCGCTTATACTTCGATGGCGCTTCGCGAGCAACTAATGTTGCAAGTGCTCCTGGAAGTTCTAAAATCTCCTCCGGAGTTGGAGTAGTCTTAGTTTCCCCAGGAAAACATGTGATGCCTCGCGCCTACTCGCTAACCGAGCCATGCTCGAATAATGTAGCAGAGTATAACGCACTGATCATAGGACTCAACTTCGCTAAGGAGCTGGGGGTTGAGTATCTCGAAGCCTTCGGCGATTCTCAACTGATAGTCAAGCAGGTTCAAGGAGAATATGAAGTTCGAAGTCAGGATTTAATTCCATACCATAAGATGGCAGTGGAGATAGCGGAATCATTTGAAGGATTCTTCATCGAACATATTCCACGGCTACAGAATACCTATGCAGATGCGTTGGCCGCATTGGCCGTGTCACTAGCGCAGCCTCCCGAAACAGAGCAGTTTGTTACGGTAAGAACTCACCAACTCCTAGTGCCGCTTTACAGTGAAGATGCCGAGGAAGAAGAAGTTCAAGAGGTACACGCTACTCAAATCGAGTTCGAACCACGAGATTGGCGTTTCCCCATCATCGACTACGTCCTGCATGGAATCTTGCCAGAAGATGTGAAGGAAAGAGAGTCAATCCGGCGAAGAGCACCCAGATTCTACTACAATACAGAGAATCGAACGCTATACCGCAGGGGGTATGATGGGCTGCTATTGCGCTGCCTATCAACCAAAGAAGCTGAAGAGGTCCTTAGGGAAGCGCACGAAGGAGAGTGTGGCGCACACCAACCTGGTCCTAAGCTTTATGACCGCATCAGAAGAATGGGGTATTTCTGGCCTTCCATGATGAGTGATGCAACTACGTATGCCCGAAAGTGTGACGCATGTCAAATACACGGGAATTATGTACACCAACCTCCGGAGCATCTGCATCCTTCGGTTACGTCATGGCCGTTCGAGACTTGGGGAATGGACATTGTTGGTCCTATAAATCCTCCGTCAGTCAAAGGCGACCGGTTCATCTTGGCAATTACCGATTACTTCTCCAAATGGGCCGAAGCAATTCCACTCAGAGAAGTTAAGACGAGCAACGTCATTGGATTCATCAAGCACCACATCATCTATAGGTATGGTGTTCCAAGACGAATCATACATGACAACGGTCCTCAGTTTGTCAGCAACGCCTTCATAAGGTTCTGCGAAAAGTTTAAAATTCAGGACATCTCGTCGACGGCTTATAATCCTACAGCGAATGGATTAGCTGAAGCCTTCAACAAGACTATCATCAAACTCTTGTCAAAGATCGTGAAAACTAACAAACGAGACTGGAATGACAAGCTTGGCGCAGCTCTATGGGCCTATCGGACCACGGTGCGCACACCAACGGGAGCGACCCCGTATTCACTGGTATACGGATGTGAAGCTGTTCTTCCATTGGAGATCCAAATACCATCTCTTCGGATCGCTCTTTCAACCCAGATGTCGACCGAAGAACAACATCAGAAACGCCTCGAAGAACTCGAGAGGCTTGATGAAGAGCGCCTGGAAGCTCAACAACACATTGAATTTTACCAAGCTAGAATCTCTCGAGCCTTCGACAAAAAGGTTCGACAAAGGAGTTTCAAAGAAGGAGATTTGGTTCTAGCTGTGAAACGGCCTATGATCCTAAACTCCAAGAAGAAGGGTAAATTCGAACCCAAATGGGAAGGACCATTCGTAGTGGAGACAGTCTACTCGAGTGGCGCCTATCGCCTCGTCACCAAAGACGGCGACCGGCTCATGATGCCGATAAACGGCAAATTCCTGAAAAGATACTATCCTTAGTATCTTTTTGGATAACCAATGCATCGGGAAGTTCCCGGAAGGATACCACATGGGTATTCTTAGGGATAACCCGGTCATTGTGGAATCAACGAGTAAGGAATCTGCATTCGAACTCTGAAGGTCAGAATGTCTCTTCTTATTCTCGACAAATTTTCCAACTCTTATGAGTTATTTTTGTGAGATGAGATCTAATCCTGATAGGTTAATCTTTCCTCACCAAACCATCCACTGATCAAATCAAACGACAGTGGATCCACCAACATTTCCATCTGCCAGTCATTGGCGTATCTCAAACTCCAGTTTGGTCAAACCTTCCTACAGTTAGGACCAAAGCCAAAATCCCCTCTCGATTCCTTCCATGAACGAGAGGTCCACTTGAAACAGTCAAACCTATAAAAGTTAGGATTGTTTCCGATCTCGCTTAGTCAAGCCTACACATGGTCAAGACTAAAGTCGAGTCACTCCTTTTCGATAAACGAAAATCCACCTCTGTCCCCTTTTCCACCAAACCTATAAAAGTTAGGGTTGAAATTAGGTCTTCTCCTCAATAAATGAGGGGTTCTTTGGGTTCAAATGACCAATCCTATAAAAGGTAGTGTCGTTCGAACTTTTCCGATTCTCGGAGTGGAGATCCCCTCTTAGTTTCATCCTGTAGGATTCTGGGGGTGGAGATCCCACCTCGAGTTTCCTTTCCGCCTGAAGATAGAATATAAAATTCTTCCTCTTCAGCACCGGGAGATAGAATATAAAATTCTTCCTCTCCTCGGACCTTTCCGATGCTCGGAGTGGAGATCCTACTCCCAGTTCATCCTTCCGGACTCTGGGGGTGGGGATCCCACCTCGAGTTTCCTTTCCAGCTGTAGACGGAATATAAAATTCTTCCTCTTCAGCACCGGGAGATAGAATATAAAATTCTTCCTCTCCTCGGACCTTT